>NW_027464201.1:0-183881 GCF_050947455.1 Rhinoderma darwinii | reverse complement strand
CACACAGAGGGATTTTATATATTCTATAGATTCATCACACACAGAGGGATCTCATATATTCTATAGATTCATCACACACAGAGGGATCTCGTATATGCTATAGATTCATCACACACAGAGGGATCTCATATATGCTATAGATTCATCACACACAGAGGGATCTCATATATTCTATAGATTCATCACACACAGAGGGATCTCATATATTCTATAGATTCATCACACACAGAGGGATCTCATATATTCTATAGATTCATCACACACAGAGGGATCTCATATATTCTATAGGTTTATCACACACAGAGGGATCTCATATATTCTATAGGCTCATCGCACACAGAGGGATCTCATATATTCTATAGGTTCATCGCACACAGAGGGATCTCGTATATTCTATAGATTCATCGCACACAGAGGGATCTCGCATATTCTATAGATTCATCGCACACAGAGGGATCTCGTATATTATATAGATTCATCACACACGGAGGGATCTCATATATTCTAAAGATTCATCACACACAGAGGGATCTAGTATATTCTATAGATTCATCACACACAGAGGGATCTCATATATTCTATAGATTCATCACACACAGAGGGATCTCGTATATTCTATAGATTCATCACACGCGGAGGGATCTCATATATTCTATAGATTCATCACACACAGAGGGATCTCACATATTCTATAGATTCATCACACACAGAGGGATCTCATATATTCTATAGATTCATCACACACAGAGGGATCTAGTATATTCTATAGATTCATCGCACACAGAGGGATCTCATATATTCTATAGATTCATCGCACACAGAGGGATCTAGTATATTCTATAGATTCATCGCACACAGAGGGATCTCATATATTCTATAGATTTATCACACAGAGGGATCTCGTATATTCTATAGATTCATCACACACAGAGGGATCTGGTATATTCTATAGATTCATCACACACAGAGGGATCTGGTATATTCTATAGATTCATCACACACAGAGGGATCTCGTATATTCTATAGATTCATCACACACAGAGGGATCTCATATATTCTATAGATTCATCACACACAGAGGGATCTCATATATTCTATAGGTTCATCACACACAGAGGGATCTCATATATTCTATAGATTCATCACACACAGAGGGATCTCATATATTCTATAGATTCATCACACACAGAGGGATCTCGTATATTCTATAGATTAATCACACACAGAGGTATCTCGTATATTCTATAGGTTCATCACACACAGAGGCATCTCGTATATGCTATAGGTTCATCACACACAGAGGCATCTCGTATATTCTATAGATTCATCGCACACAGAGGGATCTAGTATATTCTATAGATTCATCACACACTGAGGGATCTCATATATTCTATAGATTCATCACACAGAGGGATCTCATATATTCTATAGATTCATGACACACAGAGGGATCTCATATATTCTATAGATTCATTACACACAGGGATCTCGTATATTCTATAGATTCATCACACACAGAGGGATCTCGTATATTCTATAGATTCATCACACACAGAGGGATCTCATATATTCTATAGATTCATCACACACAGAGGGATCTCATATATTCTATAGATTCATCACACACAGAGGGATCTCATATATTCTATAGGTTCATCACACACACAGAGGGATCTCATATATTCTATAGATTCATCACACACAGAGGGATCTCATATATTCTATAGATTCATCACACACAGAGGGATCTCATATATTCTATAGATTCATCACACACAGAGGGATCTTGTATATTCTATAGGTTCATCACACACAGAGGGATCTCGTATGTTCTATAGATTCATCACACACAGAGGGATCTCATATATTCTATAGGCTCATCACACACAGAGGGATCTCACATATTCTATAGACTCATCACACGCAGAGGGATCTCGTATATTCTATAGATTCATCACACACAGAGGGATCTCATATATTCTATAGGTTCATCACACACAGAGGGATCTCATATATTCTATAGATTCATCACACACAGAGGGATCTCATATATTCTATAGATTCATCACACACAGAGGGATCTCATATATTCTATAGATTCATCACACACAGAGGGATCTCATATATTCTATAGATTCATCACACACAGAGGGATCTCATATATTCTATAGATTCATCACACACAGAGGGATCTCATATATTCTATAGATTCATCACACACAGAGGGATCTCATATATTCTATAGATTCATCACACACAGAGGGATCTCATATATTCTATAGATTCATCACACCCAGAGGGATCTCATATATTCTATAGATTCATCACACACAGTGGGATTTATTTCCAGCAGTTTCTTCTTGTAATGTTGATGATTATGGGAACAGTTACTGAAAACCCAAAAATTTGTGTCTCAGAAAATGAGAATATTGGGTGTTAGTTGCGGATTGACGCCTCCTGGTGCGACCCTCTAATCAGCCAATCAGCGCAAAACACCCGCAAAAGTTTCCTAAGCCTCTAAATGGTCCAACGGTCGGAGGGGAAGCCACAAAAGGACATTGCTGAAGAACCTGCTGTTCACACAGCGCTGTATCCAAGCAGATCAACGGAGAGAGAGGAAGGAAAAAGTGCACAAGCAACAGGGGTAACCGCAGCCGGGAAAAGAGAAAAGGCCATTTATGAATCTGGGGGAGATTCACTGCAACCAGAGCCAGTGCTTCAAGAGCCGCCGCACACAGACGTATCCGGGACCCAGAGACCACGTCAGAAGCGTCTTACCGGAGCGAAGGAGGAAAAGGACCGGTCTGCTGCTCAGTGTCCACAGTCCTGTCTTCAGATGAAAGTTAATTTTGCATTTCATTTGGAAGGTACCGGAGTCTGGAGGAAGAGTGGAGAGGCGTCAATCCAAGTGGCTTGTGGTCCAGTGCCACAGGCTGATCCCCTCCACGCCACGCCGCATTGATAACACCTCAGCAGTGCCACAAGCAGATCGCCCCCATGCCACGCCGTATTGATAACACATCAGCAGTGCCACAAGCAGATCGCCCCCATGCCACGCCGCATTGATAACACTTCAGCAGTGCCACAAGCAGATCGCCCCCATGCCACGCCGCATTGATAACACTTCAGCAGTGCCACAAGCAGATCACCTCCATGCCACGCCGCATTGATAACACCTCAGCAGTGCCACAAGCAGATCGCCCCCATGCCACGCCGCATTGATAACACTTCAGCAGTGCCACAAGCAGATCACCTCCATGCCACGCCGCATTGATAACACCACAGCAGTGCTTCAGGCTGATCACCCCCATGTCACGCCGCATTGATGCAGTAATTCTCGCAGAGTCTGAGCCCCGGCCAAGAATTGAGGGCAGATACTGGACAGACATTTCAGTAGGACGACATTTCTGTATTAAAAATCATTTTTGAAGTTGGACTTATATAATAATCTCATTTTCTGAGACACTAAATTTTGGGTTTTCAGTAACTGTTCCCATAATCATCAACATTACAAGAGAAACTGCTGGAAATCAATCCCTCTGTGTGTGATGAATCTATAGAATATATGAGATTCCTCTGTGTGTGATTATCTATAGAATATATGAGATCCCTCTGTGTGTGATGAATCTATAGAATATACGAGATCCCTCTGTGTGTGATGAATCTATAGAATATATGAGATCCCTCTGTGTGTGATTATCTATAGAATATATGAGATCCCTCTGTGTGTGATGAATCTATAGAATATATGAGATCCCTCTGTGTGTGATGAATCTATAGAATATATGAGATCCCTCTGTGTGATTATCTATAGAATATATGAGATCCCTCTGTGTGTGATGAATCTATAGAATATATGAGATCCCTCTGTGTGTGATGAATCTATAGAATATATGAGATCCCTCTGTGTGTGATGAATCTATAGAATATACGAGATCCCTCTGTGTGTGATGAATCTATAGAATATACGAGATCCCTCTGTGTGTGATGAATCTATAGAATATATGAGATCCCTCTGTGTGTGATGAATCTATAGAATATATGAGATCCCTCTGTGTGATTATCTATAGAATATATGAGATCCCTCTGTTTGTGATGAATCTATAGAATATATGAGATCCCTCCGTGTGTGATGAATCTATAGAATATATGAGATCCCTCTGTGTGTGATGAATCTATAGAATATACGAGATCCCTCTGTGTGTGATGAATCTATAGAATATATGAGATCCCTCTGTGTGATTATCTATAGAATATATGAGATCCCTCTGTGTGTGATGAATCTATAGAATATATGAGATCCCTCTGTGTGTGATGAATCTATAGAATATATGAGATCCCTCTGTGTGTCATGAATCTATAGAATATATGAGATCCCTCCGTGTGTGATGAATCTATAGAATATATGAGATCCCTCTGTGTGTGATGAATCTATAGAATATATGAGATCCCCCTGTGTGTGATGAATCTATAGAATATATGAGATCCCTCTGTGTGTGATGAATCTATAGAATATACGAGATCCCTCTGTGTGTGATGAATCTATAGAATATATGAGATCCCTCTGTGTGTAATGAATCTATAGAATATACGAGATCCCTCTGTGTGTGATGAATCTATAGAATATATGAGATCCCTCTGTGTGTGATGAATCTATAGAATATATGAGATCCCTCTGTGTGTGATGAATCTATAGAATATATGAGATCCCTCTGCATGTAATGAATCTATAGAATATATGAGATCCCTGTGTGTGATGAATCTATAGAATATATGAGATCCCTCTGTGTGTGATGAATCTATAGAATATATGAGATCCGTCTGTGTGTGATGAATCTATAGAATATATGAGATCCCTCTGTGTGTGATGAATCTATAGAATATACGAGATCCCTCTGTGTGTGATGAATCTATAGAATATATGAGATCCCTCTGTGTGTAATGAATCTATAGAATATACGAGATCCCTCTGTGTGTGATGAATCTATAGAATATATGAGATCCCTCTGTGTGTGATGAATCTATAGAATATACGAGATCCCTCTGTGTGTGATGAATCTATAGAATATATGAGATCCCTCTGTGTGTGATGAATCTATAGAATATATGAGATCCCTCTGTGTGTGATGAATCTATAGAATATATGAGATCCCTCTGTGTGTGATGAATCTATAGAATATATGAGATCCCTCTGTGTGTGATGAATCTATAGAATATATGAGATCCCTCTGTGTGTGATGAATCTATAGAATATATGAGATCCCTCTGTGTGTGGTGAATCTATAGAATATATGAGATCCCTCTGTGTCTGATGAATCTATAGAATATATGAGATCCCTCTGTGTCTGATGAATCTATAGAATCTATGAGATTCCTCTGTGTGTGATGAACCTATAGAATATATGAGATCCCTCTGTGTGTGATGAATCTATAGAATATATGAGATCCCTCTGTGTGTGATGAACCTATAGAATATATGAGATCCCTCTGTGTGTGATGAATCTATAGAATATATGAGATCCCTCTGTGTGTGATGAATCTATAGAATATATGAGATCCCTCTGTGTGTGATGAACCTATAGAATATATGAGATCCCTCTGTGTGTGATGAATCTATAGAATATATGAGATCCCTCTGTGTGTGATGAACCTATAGAATATATGAGATCCCTCTGTGTGTGATGAATCTATAGAATATATGAGATCCCTCTGTGTGTGATGAACCTATAGAATATATGAGATCCCTCTGTGTGTGATGAATCTATAGAATATATGAGATTCCTCTGTGTGTGTGATGAACCTATAGAATATATGAGATCCCTCTGTGTGTGATGAATCTATAGAATATATGAGATCCCTCTGTGTGTGATGAACCTATAGAATATATGAGATCCCTCTGTGTGTGATGAATCTATAGAATATATGAGATCCCTCTGTGTGTAATGAACCTATAGAATATATGAGATCCCTCTGTGTGTGATGAATCTATAGAATATATGAGATCCCTCTGTGTGTGATGAACCTATAGAATATATGAGATCCCTCTGTGTGTGATGAATCTATAGAATATATGAGATCCCTCTGTGTGTGATGAACCTATAGAATATATGAGATCCCTCTGTGTGTGATGAATCTATAGAATATATGAGATCCCTCTGTGTGTAATGAATCTATAGAATATATGAGATCCCTCTGTGTGTGATGAATCTATAGAATATATGAGATCCCTCTGTGTGTGATGAATCTATAGAATATATGAGATTCCTCTGTGTGTGATGAATCTATAGAATATATGAGATCCCTCTGTGTGTAATGAATCTATAGAATATATGAGATCCCTATGTGTGTAATGAATCTATAGAATATATGAGATCCCTCTGTGTGTAATGAATCTATAGAATATATGAGATCCCTCTGTGTGTAATGAATCTATAGAATATATGAGATCCCTATGTGTGTAATGAATCTATAGAATATATGAGATCCCTCTGTGTGTAATGAATCTATAGAATATATGAGATCCCTCTGTGTCTGATGAATCTATAGAATATATGAGATCCCCCTGTGTGTGATGAATCTATAGAATATATGAGATCCCTCTGTGTGTGATGAATCTATAGAATATATGAGATCCCCCTGTGTGTGATGAATCTATAGAATATATGAGATCCCTCTGTGTGTGATGAATCTATAGAATATACGAGATCCCTCTGTGTGTGATGAATCTATAGAATATATGAGATCCCTCTGTGTGTGATGAATCTATAGAATATATGAGATCCCTCTGCATGTAATGAATCTATAGAATATATGAGATCCCTCTGTGTGATGAATCTATAGAATATATGAGATCCCTCTGTGTGTGATGAATCTATAGAATATATGAGATCCCTCTGTGTGTGATGAATCTATAGAATATACGAGATCCCTCTGTGTCTGATGAATCTATAGAATATATGAGATTCCTCTGTGTGTGATGAATCTATAGAATATATCAGATCCCTCTGTGTGTGATGAATCTATAGAATATATGAGATCCCTCTGTGTGTGATGAATCTATAGAATATATGAGATCCCTCTGTGTGTGATGAATTTATAGAATATATGAGATCCCTCTGTGTGTGATGAATCTATAGAATATATGAGATCCCTCTGTGTGTGATGAATCTATAGAATATATGAGATCCCTCTGTGTGTGATGAATCTATAGAATATATGAGATCCCTCTGTGTGTAATGAATCTATAGAATATATGAGATCCCTCTGTGTGTAATAAATCTATAGAATATATGATATCCTTCTGTGTGTGATGAATCTATAGAATATATGAGATCCCTGTGTGTGATGAATCTATAGAATATATGAGATCCCTCTGTGTGTAATAAATCTATAGAATATATGATATCCCTCTGTGTGTGATGAATCTATAGAATATATGAGATCCCTGTGTGTGATGAATCTATAGAATATATGAGATCCCTCTGTGTGTGTGATGAACCTATAGAATATATGAGATCCCTCTGTGTGTGATGAATCTATAGAATATATAAGACCCCTCTGTGTGTGATGAATCTATAGAATATATGAGATCCCTCTGTGTGTGATGAATCTATAGAATATATGAGATCCCTCTGTGTGTGATGAATCTATAGAATATACGAGATCCCTCTGTGTGTGATGAATCTATAGAATATGAGATCCCTCTCTGTGTGATGAATCTATAGAATATATGAGATCCCTCTGTGTGTGATGAACCTATAGAATATATGAGATCCCTCTGTGTGTGATGAATCTATAGAATATATGAGATCCCTCTGTGTGTAATGAATCTATAGAATATATGAGATCCCTCTGTGTGTGATGAATCTATAGAATATATGAGATCCCTCTGTGTGTGATGAATCTATAGAATATATGAGATTCCTCTGTGTGTGATGAATCTATAGAATATATGAGATCCCTCTGTGTCTGATGAATCTATAGAATATATGAGATCCCTATGTGTGTAATGAATCTATAGAATATATGAGATCCCTCTGTGTGTAATGAATCTATAGAATATATGAGATCCCTCTGTGTCTGATGAATCTATAGAATATATGAGATCCCTCTGTGTGTGATGAATCTATAGAATATATGAGATCCCTCTGTGTGTGATGAATCTATAGAATATATGAGATCCCTCTGCATGTAATGAATCTATAGAATATATGAGATCCCTCTGTGTGTGATGAATCTATAGAATATATGAGATCCCTCTGTGTGTGATGAATCTATAGAATATACGAGATCCCTCTGTGTGTGATGAATCTATAGAATATACGAGATCCCTCTGTGTGTGATGAATCTATAGAATATACGAGATCCCTCTGTGTGTGATGAATCTATAGAATATATGAGATCCCTCTGTGTGTGATGAATCTATAGAATATATGAGATCCCTCTGTGTGTGATGAATCTATAGAATATATGAGATCCCTCTGTGTGTGATGAATCTATAGAATATATGAGATCCCTCTGTGTGTAATGAATCTATAGAATATATGAGATCCCTCTGTGTGTGATGAATCTATAGAATATATGAGATCCCTCTGTGTGTGATGAATCTATAGAATATATGAGATTCCTCTGTGTGTGATGAATCTATAGAATATATGAGATCCCTCTGTGTCTGATGAATCTATAGAATATATGAGATCCCTATGTGTGTAATGAATCTATAGAATATATGAGATCCCTCTGTGTGTAATGAATCTATAGAATATATGAGATCCCTCTGTGTCTGATGAATCTATAGAATATATGAGATCCCTCTGTGTGTGATGAATCTATAGAATATATGAGATCCCTCTGTGTGTGATGAATCTATAGAATATATGAGATCCCTCTGCATGTAATGAATCTATAGAATATATGAGATCCCTGTGTGTGATGAATCTATAGAATATATGAGATCCCTCTGTGTGTGATGAATCTATAGAATATATGAGATCCCTCTGTGTGTGATGAATCTATAGAATATATGAGATCCCTCTGTGTGTGATGAATCTATAGAATATACGAGATCCCTCTGTGTGTGATGAATCTATAGAATATACGAGATCCCTCTGTGTGTGATGAATCTATAGAATATACGAGATCCCTCTGTGTGTGATGAATCTATAGAATATATGAGATCCCTCTGTGTGTGATGAATCTATAGAATATATGAGATCCCTCTGTGTGTGATGAATCTATAGAATATATGAGATCCCTCTGTGTGTGATGAATCTATAGAATATATGAGATCCCTCTGTGTGTGATGAATCTATAGAATATATGAGATCCCTCTGTGTGTGATGAATCTATAGAATATATGAGATCCCTCTGTGTGTGGTGAATCTATAGAATATATGAGATCCCTCTGTGTCTGATGAATCTATAGAATATATGAGATCCCTCTGTGTCTGATAAATCTATAGAATATATGAGATCCCTCTGTGTCTGATGAATCTATAGAATATATGAGATTCCTCTGTGTGTGATGAACCTATAGAATATATGAGATCCCTCTGTGTGTGATGAACCTATAGAATATATGAGATCCCTCTGTGTGTGATGAATCTATAGAATATATGAGATCCCTCTGTGTGTAATGAACCTATAGAATATATGAGATCCCTCTGTGTGTGATGAATCTATAGAATATATGAGATCCCTCTGTGTGTGATGAATCTATAGAATATATGAGATCCCTCTGTGTGTGATGAACCTATAGAATATATGAGATCCCTCTGTGTGTGATGAATCTATAGAATATATGAGATCCCTCTGTGTGTGATGAACCTATAGAATATATGAGATCCCTCTGTGTGTGATGAATCTATAGAATATATGAGATTCCTCTGTGTGTGATGAATCTATAGAATATACGAGATCCCTCTGTGTGTGATGAATCTATAGAATATATGAGATCCCTCTGTGTGTGATGAATCTATAGAATATACGAGATCCCTCTGTGTGTGATGAATCTATAGAATATATGAGATCCCTCTGTGTGTGATGAATCTATAGAATATATGAGATCCCTCTGTGTGTGATGAACCTATAGAATATATGAGATCCCTCTGTGTGTGATGAATCTATAGAATATATGAGATCCCTCTGTGTGTGATGAACCTATAGAATATATGAGATCCCTCTGTGTGTGATGAATCTATAGAATATATGAGATCCCTCTGTGTGTAATGAATCTATAGAATATATGAGATCCCTCTGTGTGTGATGAATCTATAGAATATATGAGATCCCTCTGTGTGTGATGAATCTATAGAATATATGAGATTCCTCTGTGTGTGATGAATCTATAGAATATATGAGATCCCTCTGTGTCTGATGAATCTATAGAATATATGAGATCCCTATGTGTGTAATGAATCTATAGAATATATGAGATCCCTCTGTGTGTAATGAATCTATAGAATATATGAGATCCCTCTGTGTCTGATGAATCTATAGAATATATGAGATCCCTCTGTGTGTAATGAATCTATAGAATATATGAGATCCCTCTGTGTGTGATGAATCTATAGAATATATGAGATCCCCCTGTGTGTGATGAATCTATAGAATATATGAGATCCCTCTGTGTGTGATGAATCTATAGAATATACGAGATCCCTCTGTGTGTGATGAATCTATAGAATATATGAGATCCCTCTGTGTGTAATGAATCTATAGAATATACGAGATCCCTCTGTGTGTGATGAATCTATAGAATATATGAGATCCCTCTGTGTGTGATGAATCTATAGAATATATGAGATCCCTCTGTGTGTGATGAATCCATAGAATATATGAGATCCCTCTGCATGTAATGAATCTATAGAATATATGAGATCCCTCTGTGTGATGAATCTATAGAATATATGAGATCCCTCTGTGTGTGATGAATCTATAGAATATATGAGATCCCTCTGTGTGTGATGAATCTATAGAATATATGAGATCCCTCTGTGTGTGATGAATCTATAGAATATACGAGATCCCTCTGTGTCTGATGAATCTATAGAATATATGAGATTCCTCTGTGTGTGATGAATCTATAGAATATATCAGATCCCTCTGTGTGTGATGAATCTATAGAATATATGAGATCCCTCTGTGTGTGATGAATCTATAGAATATATGAGATCCCTCTGTGTGTGATGAATTTATAGAATATATGAGATCCCTCTGTGTGTGATGAATCTATAGAATATATGAGATCCCTCTGTGTCTGATGAATCTATAGAATATATGAGATCCCTCTGTGTCTGATGAATCTATAGAATATATGAGATCCCTCTGTGTGTAATGAATCTATAGAATATATGAGATCCCTCTGTGTGTAATAAATCTATAGAATATATGATATCCTTCTGTGTGTGATGAATCTATAGAATATATGAGATCCCTGTGTGTGATGAATCTATAGAATATATGAGATCCCTCTGTGTGTAATAAATCTATAGAATATATGATATCCCTCTGTGTGTGATGAATCTATAGAATATATGAGATCCCTGTGTGTGATGAATCTATAGAATATATGAGATCCCTCTGTGTGTGTGATGAACCTATAGAATATATGAGATCCCTCTGTGTCTGATGAATCTATAGAATATATAAGACCCCTCTGTGTGTGATGAATCTATAGAATATATGAGATCCCTCTGTGTGTGATGAATCTATAGAATATACGAGATCCCTCTGTGTGTGATGAATCTATAGAATATGAGATCCCTCTCTGTGTGATGAATCTATAGAATATATGAGATCCCTCTGTGTGTGATGAACCTATAGAATATATGAGATCCCTCTGTGTGTGATGAATCTATAGAATATATGAGATCCTTCTGTGTGTAATGAATCTATAGAATATATGAGATCCCTCTGTGTGTGATGAATCTATAGAATATATGAGATTCCTCTGTGTGTGATGAATCTATAGAATATATGAGATCCCTCTGTGTCTGATGAATCTATAGAATATATGAGATCCCTATGTGTGTAATGAATCTATAGAATATATGAGATCCCTCTGTGTGTAATGAATCTATAGAATATATGAGATCCCTCTGTGTCTGATGAATCTATAGAATATATGAGATCCCTCTGTGTGTAATGAATCTATAGAATATATGAGATCCCTCTGTGTGTGATGAATCTATAGAATATATGAGATCCCCCTGTGTGTGATGAATCTATAGAATATATGAGATCCCTCTGTGTGTGATGAATCTATAGAATATACGAGATCCCTCTGTGTGTGATGAATCTATAGAATATATGAGATCCCTCTGTGTGTAATGAATCTATAGAACATACGAGATCCCTCTGTGTGTGATGAATCTATAGAATATATGAGATCCCTCTGTGTGTGATGAATCTATAGAATATATGAGATCCCTCTGTGTGTGATGAATCTATAGAATATATGAGATCCCTCTGCATGTAATGAATCTATATAATATATGAGATCCCTGTGTGTGATGAATCTATAGAATATATGAGATCCCTCTGTGTGTGATGAATCTCTAGAATATATGAGATCCCTCTGTGTGTGATGAATCTCTAGAATATATGAGATCCCTCTGTGTGTGATGAATCTATAGAATATACGAGATCCCTCTGTGTGTGATGAATCTATAGAATATATGAGATCCCTCTGTGTGTAATGAATCTATAGAATATACGAGATCCCTCTGTGTGTGATGAATCTATAGAATATATGAGATCCCTCTGTGTGTGATGAATCTATAGAATATATGAGATCCCTCTGTGTGTGATGAAACTATAGAATATATGAGATCCCTCTGTGTGTGATGAATCTATAGAATATATGAGATCCCTCTGTGTGTGATGAATCTATAGAATATATGAGATCCCTCTGTGTGTGATGAATCTATAGAATATATGAGATCCCTCTGTGTGTGGTGAATCTATAGAATATATGAGATCCCTCTGTGTCTGATGAATCTATAGAATATATTAGATCCCTCTGTGTGTGTAATGAATCTATAGAATATACGAGATCCCTCTGTGTGTGATGAACCTATAGAATATATGAGATCCCTCTGTGTGTGATGATTCTATAGAATATATGAGATCCCTCTGTGTGTAATGAATCTATAGAATATATGAGATCCCTCTGTGTCTGATGAATCTATAGAATATATGAGATCCCTCTGTGTGTGATGAATCTATAGAATATATGAGATCCCTCTGTGTCTGATGAATCTATAGAATATATGAGATTCCTCTGTGTGTGATGAATCTATAGAATATATGAGATCCCTCTGTGTCTGATGAATCTATAGAATATATGAGATTCCTCTGTGTGTGATGAATCTATAGAATATATCAGATCCCTCTGTGTGTAATAAATCTATAGAATATATGATATCCTTCTGTGTGTGATGAATCTATAGAATATATGAGATCCCTGTGTGTGATGAATCTATAGAATATATGAGATCCCTCTGTGTGTAATAAATCTATAGAATATATGATATCCCTCTGTGTGTGATGAATCTATAGAATATATGAGATCCCTGTGTGTGATGAATCTATAGAATATATGAGATCCCTCTGTGTGTGTGATGAACCTATAGAATATATGAGATCCCTCTGTGTCTGATGAATCTATAGAATATATAAGACCCCTCTGTGTGTGATGAATCTATAGAATATATGAGATCCCTCTGTGTGTGATGAATCTATAGAATATACGAGATCCCTCTGTGTGTGATGAATCTATAGAATATGAGATCCCTCTCTGTGTGATGAATCTATAGAATATATGAGATCCCTCTGTGTGTGATGAACCTATAGAATATATGAGATCCCTCTGTGTGTGATGAATCTATAGAATATATGAGATCCCTCTGTGTGTAATGAATCTATAGAATATATGAGATCCCTCTGTGTGTGATGAATCTATAGAATATATGAGATCCCTCTGTGTGTGATGAATCTATAGAATATATGAGATTCCTCTGTGTGTGATGAATCTATAGAATATATGAGATCCCTCTGTGTCTGATGAATCTATAGAATATATGAGATCCCTATGTGTGTAATGAATCTATAGAATATATGAGATCCCTCTGTGTGTAATGAATCTATAGAATATATGAGATCCCTCTGTGTCTGATGAATCTATAGAATATATGAGATCCCTCTGTGTGTAATGAATCTATAGAATATATGAGATCCCTCTGTGTGTGATGAATCTATAGAATATATGAGATCCCCCTGTGTGTGATGAATCTATAGAATATATGAGATCCCTCTGTGTGTGATGAATCTATAGAATATACGAGATCCCTCTGTGTGTGATGAATCTATAGAATATATGAGATCCCTCTGTGTGTAATGAATCTATAGAACATACGAGATCCCTCTGTGTGTGATGAATCTATAGAATATATGAGATCCCTCTGTGTGTGATGAATCTATAGAATATATGAGATCCCTCTGTGTGTGATGAATCTATAGAATATATGAGATCCCTCTGCATGTAATGAATCTATATAATATATGAGATCCCTGTGTGTGATGAATCTATAGAATATATGAGATCCCTCTGTGTGTGATGAATCTCTAGAATATATGAGATCCCTCTGTGTGTGATGAATCTCTAGAATATATGAGATCCCTCTGTGTGTGATGAATCTATAGAATATACGAGATCCCTCTGTGTGTGATGAATCTATAGAATATATGAGATCCCTCTGTGTGTAATGAATCTATAGAATATACGAGATCCCTCTGTGTGTGATGAATCTATAGAATATATGAGATCCCTCTGTGTGTGATGAATCTATAGAATATATGAGATCCCTCTGTGTGTGATGAAACTATAGAATATATGAGATCCCTCTGTGTGTGATGAATCTATAGAATATATGAGATCCCTCTGTGTGTGATGAATCTATAGAATATATGAGATCCCTCTGTGTGTGATGAATCTATAGAATATATGAGATCCCTCTGTGTGTGGTGAATCTATAGAATATATGAGATCCCTCTGTGTCTGATGAATCTATAGAATATATTAGATCCCTCTGTGTGTGTAATGAATCTATAGAATATACGAGATCCCTCTGTGTGTGATGAACCTATAGAATATATGAGATCCCTCTGTGTGTGATGATTCTATAGAATATATGAGATCCCTCTGTGTGTAATGAATCTATAGAATATATGAGATCCCTCTGTGTCTGATGAATCTATAGAATATATGAGATCCCTCTGTGTGTGATGAATCTATAGAATATATGAGATCCCTCTGTGTCTGATGAATCTATAGAATATATGAGATTCCTCTGTGTGTGATGAATCTATAGAATATATGAGATCCCTCTGTGTCTGATGAATCTATAGAATATATGAGATTCCTCTGTGTGTGATGAATCTATAGAATATATCAGATCCCTCTGTGTGTGATGAATCTATAGAATATATGAGATCCCTCTGTGTGTGATGAATCTATAGAATATATGAGATCCCTCTGTGTGTGATGAATCTATAGAATATATGAGATCCCTCTGTGTCTGATGAATCTATAGAATATATGAGATCCCTCTGTGTCTGATGAATCTATAGAATATATGAGATCCCTCTGTGTGTAATGAATCTATAGAATATATGAGATCCCTCTGTGTGTAATAAATCTATAGAATATATGATATCCCTCTGTGTGTGATGAATCTATAGAATATATGAGATCCCTGTGTGTGATGAATCTATAGAATATATGAGATCCCTCTGTGTGTGATGAACCTATAGAATATATGAGATCCCTCTGTGTGTGATGAATCTATAGAATATATGAGATCCCTCTGTGTGTGATGAATCTATAGAATATATGAGATTCCTCTGTGTGTGATGAATCTATAGAATATATGAGATCCCTCTGTGTGTGATGAATCTATAGAATATATGAGATCCCTCTGTGTGTGATGAATCTATAGAATATATGAGATTCCTCTGTGTGTGATGAATCTATAGAATATATGAGATCCCTCTGTGTGTGATGAACCTATAGAATATATGAGATCCCTCTGTGTCTGATAAATCTATAGAATATATGAGATTCCTCTGTGTGTGATGAATCTATAGAATATGTGAGATCCCTCTGTGTGTGATGAATCTATAGAATATATGAGATTCCTCTGTGTGTGATTAATCTATATAATGAATGAGATCCCTCTGTGTGTGATGAATATATAGAATATATGAGATCCCTCTGTGTGTGATGAATCTATAGAATATATGAGATCCCTCTGTGTCTGATGAATCTATAGAATATATGAGATCCCTCTAAGTGATGAATGTATAGAATATGAGATCCCTCTGTGTGTGATGTATCTATAGAATATATGAGATCCCTCTGTGTGATGAATCTATAGAATATGAGATCCCTCTGTGTGTGATGAATCTATAGAATATATGAGATCCCTCTGTGTGTGATGAATCTATAGAATATATGAGATCCCTATGTGTGTGATGAATCTATAGAATATGAGATCCCTCTGTGTGTAATGAATCTATAGAATATATGAGATCCCTCTGTGTGTGATGATTCTATAGAATATATGAGATCCCTCTGTGTGTGATGAATCTATAGAATATATGAGATCCCTCTGTGTGTGATGAATCTATAGAATATATGAGATCCCTCTGTGTCTGATGAATCTATAGAATATATGAGATTCCTCTGTGTGTGATGAATCTATAGAATATATGAGATCCCTCTGTGTCTGATGAATCTATAGAATATATAAGATTCCTCTGTGTGTGATTAATCTATAGAATATATGAGATCCCTCTGTGTGTGATGAATCTATAGAATATATGAGTTCCCTCTGTGTGTGATTAATCTATATAATATATGAGATCTCTCTGTGTGTGATGAATCTATAGAATATGTGAGATCCCTCTGTGTGTGATGAATCTATAGAATATATGAGATCCCTCTGCGTGTAATGAATCTATAGAATATATGAGATCCCTCTGTGTGTGATGAATCTATAGAATATACAAGATCCCTCTGTGTGTGATGAATCTATAGAATATATGAGATCCCTCTATGTGTGATGAATCTATAGAATATATGAGATCCCTCTGTGTCTGATGAATCTATAGAATATATGAGATCCCTCTTTGTGATGAATCTATAGAATATATGAGATTCCTCTGTGTGTGATGAATCTATAGAATATATGAGATCCCTCTGTGTGTGATGAATCTATAGAATATATGAGATTCCTCTGTGTGTGATTAATCTATAGAATATGAGATCCCTCTGTGTGTGATGAATCTATAGAATATATGAGATCCCTCTGTGTGATGAATATATAGAATATGAGATCCCTCTGTGTGTAATGAATCTATAGAATATATGAGATCCCTCTGTGTGTGATGAATCTATAGAATATATGAGAT
Source organism: Rhinoderma darwinii (assembly GCF_050947455.1). NCBI lineage: Eukaryota > Metazoa > Chordata > Amphibia > Anura > Rhinodermatidae > Rhinoderma > Rhinoderma darwinii. The sequence goes on along the minus strand of NW_027464201.1, from coordinate 166,409 downwards.
CCCTCTGTGTGTGATGAATCTATAGAATATATGAGATCCCTCTGCATGTAATGAATCTATAGAATATACGAGACCCCTCTGTGTGTGATGAATCTATAGAATATATGAGATCCCTCTGTGTGTGATGAATCTATAGAATATATGAGATCCCTCTTTGTGTGATGAATGTATAGAATATATGAGATCCCTCTGTGTGATGAATATATAGAATATGAGATCCCTCTGTGTGTAATGAATCTATAGAATATATGAGATCCCTCTGTGTGTGATGAATCTATAGAATATATGAGATCCCTCTGCATGTAATGAATCTATAGACTATGAGACACTTTATGAGCCTAATTACTGAAATAAATGAACTTTTTAATGATATTCCAATTCATTGAGAAGGACTAGTACACTGACCCCTACTATGTATAGATTTATTTATTTATATTTAGTGAGCTGACCCAGTTGTGGCTAGAGGCAGCAGAATGTTATCATGTAACTCTATGGGAGCTGTATATATCTGTATGTAGTGAGCTCCCCCTACTGGTGACAGCAGGCAGCAGAATTTTATCATGTAACTCTATGGGAGCTGTATATATCTGTATGTAGTGAGCTCCCCCTAGTGGTGACTGCAGGCAGCAGAATGTTATCATGTAACTCTATGGGAGCTGTATATATCTGTATGTAGTGAGCTCCCTCTAGTGGTGGCTGCAGGCAGCAGAATGTTATCATGTAACTCTTTGGGAGCTGTATATATCTGTATGTAGTGAGCTCCCCCTAGTGGTGACAGCAGGCAGCAGAATGTTATCATGTAACTCTATGGGAGCTGTATATATCTGTATGTAGTGAGCTCCCCCTAGTGGTGACTGCAGGCAGCAGAATGTTATCATGTAACTCTATGGGAGCTGTATACATCTGTATGTAGTGAGCTCCCCCTAGTGGTGACTGCAGGCAGCAGAATGTTATCATGTAACTCTATAGGAGCTGTATATATCTATGTAGTGAGCTCCCTCTAGTGGTGACTGCAGGCCGCAGAATGTTATCATGTAACTCTATGGGAGCTGTATATATCTGTATGTAGTGAGCTCCCCCTAGTGGTGACTGCAGGCAGCAGAATGTTTTCATGTAACTCTATGGGAGCTGTATATATCTGTATGTAGTGAGCTCCCCCTAGTGGTGACTGCAGGCAGCAGAATGTTATTATGTAACTCTATGGGAGCTGTATATATCTATGTAGTGAGCTCCCTCTAGTGGTGACTGCAGGCAGCAGAATGTTATCATGTAACTCTATGGGAGCTGTATATATCTGTATGTAGTGAGCTCCCCATAGTGGTGGCTGCAGGCAGCAGAATGTTATCATGTAACTCTATGGGAGCTGTATATAACTGTATGTAGTGAGCTCCCCCTAGTGTTGGCTGCAGGTAGCAGAATGTTATCGTGTAACTCTATGGGAGCTGTATATATCTATATAGTGAGCTCCCTCTAGTGGTGGCTGCAGGCAGCAGAATGTTATCATGTAACTCTATGGGAACTGTATATAACTGTATGTAGTGAGCTCCTCCTAGTGGTGGCTGCAGGCAGTAGAATGTTATCATGTAACTCTATGGGAGCTGTATATATCTGTATGCAGTAAGCTCCCCCTAGTGGTGGCTGCAGGCAGCAGAATGTTATCATGTAACTCTATGGGAGCTGTATATATCTGTATGTAGTGAGCTCCCTCTAGTGGTGACTGCAGGCAGCAGAATGTTATCATGTAACTCTATGGGAACTGTATATATCTGTATGTAGTGAGCTCCCCCTAGTGTTAGCTGCAGGTAGCAGAATGTTATCGTGTAACTCTATGGGAGCTGTATATGTCTGTATGTAGTGAGCTCCCCCTAGTGGTGACTGCAGGCAGCAGAATGTTATCATGTAACTCTATGGGAGCTGTATATATCTGTATGTAGTGAGCTCCCTCTAGTGGTGACTGCAGGCAGGAGAATGTTATCATGTAACTCTATGGGAGCTGTATATATCTGTATGTAGTGAGCTCCTCCTAGTGGTGGCTGCAGGCAGCAGAATGATATCATGTAATTCTATAGGAGCTGTATATAACTGTATGTAGTGAGCTCCTTCTAGTGGTGGCTGCAGGTAGCAGAATATTATCATGTAACTATGGGAGCTGTATATATCTGTATGTAGTGAGCTCCTCCTAGTGGTGACTGCAGGTAGCAGAATGTTATCATGTAACTCTATGGGAGCTGTATATGTCTGTATGTAGTGAGCTCCCCCTAGTGGTGACTGCAGGCAGCAGAATGTTATCATGTAACTCCATGGGGGCTGTATATATCTGTATGTAGTGAGCTCCCCCTAGTGGTGGCTGCAGGCAGCAGAATGTTATCATGTAACTCTATGGGGGCTGTATATATCTGTATGTAGTGAGCTCCTCCTAGTGGTGACTGTAGGTAGCAGAATGTTATCATGTAACTCTATGGGGGCTGTATATATCTGTATGTAGTGAGCTCCTCCTAGTGGTGGCTGCAGGCAGCAGAATGTTATAATGTAATTCTATAGGAGCTGTATATATCTGTATGTAGTGAGCTCCTTCTAGTGGTGGCTGCATGCAGCAGAATATTATCATGTAACTATGGGAGCTGTATATATCTGTATTAGTGAGCTCCTCCTAGTGGTGGCTGCAGGTAGCAGAATGTTATCATGTAACTCTATGGGAGCTGTATATATATGTATGTAGTGAGCTCCTCCTAGTGGTGACTGCAGGCAGCAGAATGTTATTATGTAACTATGGGAGCTGTATATATCTGTATGTAGTGAGCTCCCCCTAGTGGTGACTGCAGGTAGCAGAATGTTATCATGTAAATCTATGGGAGCTGTATATTTCTGTATGTAGTGAGCTCCCCCTAGTGGTGGCTGCAGGCAGCAGAATGTTATCATGTAACTCTATGGGGGCTGTATATATCTGTATGTAGTGAGCTCCCCCTAGTGGTGGCTGCAGGCAGCAGAATGTTATCATGTAACTCTATGGGAGCTGTATATATCTGTATGTAGTGAGCTCCTCCTAGTGGTGACTGCAGGTAGCAGAATGTTATCATGTAACTCTATGGGGGCTGTATATATCTGTATGTAGTGAGCTCCCCCTAGTGGTGGCTGCAGGCAGCAGAATGTTATCATGTAACTCTATGGGAGCTGTATATATCTGTATTTAGTGAGCTCCCTCTAGTGGTAGCTGCAGGCAGCAGAATGTTATCATGTAACTCTATCGGAGCTGTATATATCTGTATGTAGTGAGCTCCCCCTAGTGGTGGCTGCAGGCAGCAGAATGTTATCATGTAACTCTATGGGGGCTGTATATATCTGTATGTAGTGAGCTCCTTCTAGTGGTGACTGCAGGTAGCAGAATGTTATCATGTAACTCTATGGGGGCTGTATATATCTGTATGTAGTGAGCTCCCCCTAGTGGTGGCTGCAGGCAGCAGAATGTTATCATGTAACTATATGGGACCTGTATATATCTGTATGTAGTGAGCTCCCCCTAGTGGTGGCTGCAGGCAGCAGAATGTTATCATGTAACTCTATGGGAGCTGTATATATATATGCAGATAGCAGAAAGCGATTAAAGTGAAGCAAAATAAATGATGCTAACAATCCTAAAACCTTTAGATTTTGTAGTGACCTGCGACACGTTCACTGCTCAGAAGTAACAAACAATCACCAATAAATACCGTTATTCCTCCACAGCCACTTTTCTTGTCCTGGAGCGCAGGATTATGGCGCACAGAGGACGATCGTCTGTGCGCAGCTCGAGAATATAGTTGTGCACTTTCTTTGTTTGATGGATCCATCGCTGATAAATCCTGTTTCTATAATTATAAATGATGTTGCTATTATTATTATGTATCAATATTATATCACTGACGTATTCTGTGGTGTTGTACAGGTGATCAATTCACCAGTGGCAGCCACTGCCCCACAGAACCAAACACGAGCAAATCTAGAATGACCTTTAGCCAGATGTCTTTGAGCAGTACAGAGTATGTCAGGAGAGGAGTGTGCTGATCATGTGGCAGGTGACAGGCTGAGAGTTACATAGTGGAAGGAGCAGGATCTCCAGCAGCACAGAGTATGTCAGGAGAGGAGTGTGCTGATCATGTGGGGGGGTCACAGGCTGAGAGTTACATAGTGGGAGGAGCAGGATCTCCAGCAGCACAGAGTATGTCAGGAGAGGAGCATGATAGTGTTTGGGGAGGGTCTCTCTGTCGCTGCCTTGTTTGTTCTGCTTCTCAGTCTTGTATATTGTGTTGCACCCCCATATACCACTCTGTACTCTGCTACGGATGATGATGATGGCGATATTTAGGTACACAATGAGAAGACGCTGGATCCTGATCATTGGCTTCTTCGCCTTCTTCAGACTTTTCCTTAGGCCTGATGCTTTGGGGGATTAGTTTCTGTGGAGTAGGAGGATATTTACCTTGCAGCAGCAGCAGCAGCAGTGGCGGCAGCTCTCAGGGGCAGCTCTCAGGGGCAGCCTCAGACCTCGGAGCACATGTTGGGCAGGCGGAGGCAGCGAGGCTTGTGAGTTCACGCCTTATATGCACGGGCTGCACTTTGGCTGATCCCTGGATAATGCACCTTTTTCTTTCCCAATTAGAGGGGGACATTGCTGACATTCCCCCGCTGACGTTCGCCTCCCCTCTGAGAACTGATTCTGTGAAATAAAGGGAAAACCTGAGCACAAGGCTGGAGCTGGCGATACAATAACGTGACGTCCCCCGGCAGCTCCAATGAAAGTCCCCGCGCTGCCGCCATTGTCTGACATGTGCCAGATTCCAGCAGATCCCGGACCTCACATTCATGGAAGATCTGTGTCCAGTTCAACCCAGCAGAGCCCCATTGACCATAGTGCATGCAGGGGCAGGTGCATCTGACTGTCACACGCTGCCCCCTGGAGGTGGATGTGGAGCACTGCAGGGAAGATGCAGCAGAAGTACAATTATATTACATTGTAAAGCATTTCACAGGTTACATCATGTCTTATACTCCAGTCACATCCGGAGCTGCAGTCACCATTCTGCTGTTACATCATGTCTTATATACTCCAGTCACATCCGGAGCTGCAGTCACCATTCTGTTGTTACATCATGTCTTATACTCCAGTCACATCCAGAGCTGCAATCACTATTCTGCTGTTACATCATGTCTTCTACTCAAGTCACATCCAGAGCTGCAGTCACTATTCTGCTGTTACGTCACGTCTTATACTCCAGTCACATCCGGAGCTGCAGTCAATATTCTGCTGTTACATCATGTCTTATACTCCAGTCACATCGATAGGTTTTTGAAAGTCAGTGTATGGAGGTATTAGCAGGGCCGCACCGTCCATGAGGCGAGATGAGCATCTTGCCTCAGGCGGCAACCTGCTGCCTCTCTGAGGGGTCGACGGCGCATCTGAAACCAGCCGCCGCCACCCCCTCCTGCACTATAATTGCATAAGCGATGAATGGCCGAGCGCCTTTCCCGGCCATTCAGCACTTTTCAACTACGCAAGCAGCGGGATGACTTAGTCGCGCCGCTTGCGTCGTTGAAAGGCGCTGATTCGCAGGGCAGAAGGACTTGCCCTGTGAATCAACGCCTTTCGTCGTTCAGCCCCAGCAGACCTGCTCAGAAAGGAGCCACCGGACGGCGTGGGAACGGGATCAAGGTGAGTATGTAAAGTAGTTTTTTTTCTAATAAAAATGTGAGTGGCATTATCTACTGCGGGCACTATATACGGGGGTGGGCTCTATGAGGGATACTATATACAGGGGTGAGCTATATGTGGAGCATTATATACAGGGGTGAGCTATATGTGGAGCGCTATCTATAGGGGGAGCTATATATAGGGAACTATCTACAGGGGAGATATATGTGGGGCACTATCTACAGGGGGCTGTATGTGGGCCCGTGTGTGTGTGTGACACGGTGTATGGTGCTATTAGAATTAGAGGTGCAGTGTATGGTGCTATTATATTCAGGGGCACAGTGTGTGGCACCATAAGAATTTTATCTTCGTTTATAGGTGTAGAAATGTTTGAAAAGTGAGCGGCAAACTGCAGAATTTGGCTGTGGGCGGGAGAAGTCATCATAGAGGTCTGGACCGGATGCAGAAAAAAAAGAGAAAAATAACAACTAGAATCTGAGACATCACCGGTGAGTCACTTAATGTAAATGTTTATTTTGCCTCTAATCAGTAATGTAGTCACTGTATGATTTGCAGCAAGATGATAGGTGGTATGATATTGATAAGATTTTTTTTGTGAAACAGCAACTCCCAGCATATCCTTACTATTGTTCAGGCCGTACAAACTTATACAGCAGGGGTTGCACTAAATTGAGCTGTATTTGTGCTGGCGCTGTACATATGTATTGAGCTTTGTTCTCCTGCTGTATATATGTAATGAGCTTTGTTTTGTTGCTGTATATATGGACTGAGATTTGTTCTGGTGCTGTATATATGTACTGAGCTTGGTTCTGTTGTAGTATATATGTACTGAGCTTTGTTCTGGTGCTGTATATATGTACTGAGCTTTGTTCTGGTACTGTATATATGTACTGAGCTTTGTTCTGGTGCTGTATATATGTACTGAGCTTTGTTCTGGTGCTGTATATTTGTACTGAGCTTGGTTCTGGTGTTGTATATATGTACTGAGCTTTGTTCTGGAGCTGTATATATGTACTGAACATGGTTCTGGTGTTGTATATATGTATTGATCTTTGTTCTGGTGCTGTATATATGTACTGAGCTTGATTCTGGTGCTGTATATATGTACTGAGCTTTGTTCTTGTGTTGTATATATGTACTGAGCTTTGTTCAGGTGCTGCACATCTGTAATGAGCTTCATTCTGGTGCTGTATATATGTACTGAGCTTTGTTCTGGTGCTGTATATATGTACTGAGCTTTGTTCTGGTGCTGTATATATGTAATGAGCTTGGTTCTGGGCATGGCTACATGGGCTGAGCTTTGTTCTCATGCCGTATATATGTACTGAGCTTTGTTCTGGTGCTGTATATATGTACTGAGCTTTGTTCTGGTGCTGTATATATGTACTGAGCTTGATTCTGGTGCTGTATATATGTACTGAGCTTTGTTCTTGTGTTGTATATATGTACTGAGCTTTGTTCAGGTGCTGTACATCTGTAATGAGCTTCATTCTGGTGCTGTATATATGTACTGAGCTTTGTTCTGGTGCTGTATATATGTACTGAGCTTTGTTCTGGTGCTGTATATATGTAATGAGCTTGGTTCTGGGGATGGCTACATGTGCTGAGCTTGGTTCTCATGCCGTATATATGTACTGAGCTTTGTTCTGGTGCTGTATATATGTACTGAGCTTTGTTCTGGTGCTGTATATATGTACTGAGCTTTGTTCTGGTGCTGTATATATTTGTACTGAGCCTTGTTCTGGTGCTGTATATATGTTTTGTTATACAAAAGAATGGGACATAGAATATAATTAAAAACACAGAAAAGGCAATACTCACAAATTAGGCAGGTAAAAACCCGTTCCAAACAGGACACGACCAGGTCAGAGAATGCTACTGAAGGAAAGTGCTCAGGTGTGTTAAATAATGATAGCCACACCCACTAACCTTGAGGGGAGTGGTGTGTGGGGCATGGAAGTAAATGTGTAATGAAAAAAATATACTGTGTATAGTATACATGTGAAATATAGGGGACATTACTAGGTGTGGTGTATAGGGGTCAGGGTTGTGAGTGATACGAAGACGTGAGTGTAGTGTGTAAAAATTGAGGGATAGTGTTCTGATAGTGAGGCACAGCATATATCGCCGAATAGCAGCCTATTTAGAACGCCTATACTTTAAGACAGAGCGGGCTTTGTTCTGGTGCTGTATATATGTAATGAGCTTTATTCTGGTGCTGTATATATGTACAGAGATTTGGTCTCGTGCTGTATATATATATATGTACTGAGCTTGGTTCTGGTGCTGTATATACGTACTGAGGTTGGTTTTTACACAGTTAGTACGGTTCTGGGGATGTATATATGTATGAGCTTTGTTCTGGTACTGTATTTATGTATGTGCTTTGTTCTGGTGCTGTATATATGTATGAGCTGCTTGTGGTTCTGAATATATGTACTGAGTTTTGTTCTGGTGCTGTATATATGTATTGAGCTTTGTTGTGGTGCTGTATATATGTACTGAGCTCGGTCCTGGTGCTGTATTTATGTACTGAGCTTTGTTTTGGTGCTGTATATATGTACTGAGCTCGGTCCTGGTGCTGTATTTATGTACTGAGCTTTGTTTTGGTGCTGTATATATATGTAATGAGCTTGGTTCTGGAGCTGTATTTATGTACTGAGCTTTGCTTTGGTGCTGTATATATATGTAATGAGCTTGGTTCTGGAGCTGTATTTATGTACTGAGCTTTGTTTTGGTGCTGTATATATATGTAATGAGCTCGGTCCTGGTGCTGTATTTATGTAGAATATATTTATAATGACAAAATTACAGGGCAGATGGAGTTATTTTCAGTTCATTGTATATTTCATGGGAACCTGTCAGGTAGTTTTAACCCCTTGAGCCGCCACCATACGGTAATACATGACCTGACAATATTTCCAAATGTATGTTTTTTTTTCAGATGGAGCAAAATCTATAAAATCAACTTTTAAACCGGCGCACATTATATGCTAATTACCCATTAAAGGGTCATGGGGCGGTGCCGCTATCCTAAAGAGTCAGAGTCCTACCTCCAAACTTAACTTTGCATGCTTAATTGACATCCCCCCTGGCTGTTATACATCACTACCAGCCTCCTCCAACTTTCTCAGATGGTCCATTGCCTTGTACTCCTTGGGCACACACTATGCAGCGAGGTGTACTCTGCCCAGCCGGTACAAGGCAACGTCGAGTTGTAGGTGGCTGATAATGATGTAGAACAGCCAGAGGAATGTTAATCAAAATCTGGGTATTAGTCAGTGTATGGAGGTATTAGACAGTCAGTGTATGGAGGTATTAGACAGTCACTATATTATGGCATTAGGCAATGATATTAGTTAGTGTATGGGAGTATTAGTCAGTCAGTGCATGGAGGTATTACTCAGGGTATGTCGAGATTAGTTAGTCAGTGCATGGAGGTATAAGTCAGCGTATAGTGGAATTATTCAGTAAGTGTATGAAGGTATTAGTCAGTCAGTATGTGGAGGTGTTAGTCAGTGTATGGAGCTAATATTTAGTCAGTGTAAAAAAGTATTAGTCAGTCAATGTATTGAGGTATTTGTCAGTCAGTGTATGGAGGTATTAGACAGTCAGTGTATGGAGGTATTCATTAATCAGTGTAAGGAGGTATTAGTCAGCGAATGGAGGTTTTAGTAAGTCAGTGTATAGTAGTATTAGTCAGTCAGTATATGAAGGTATAAGTCAGTCAGTGTATGAAAGTATTAGCCTGTAACTATATCATGCTATTAGTCAGTGAATGGAGGTATAAGTCAGTAACTATATTATGATATTAGTCAGTGTATGGATATATTAGCAGTCAGTGTATGGAGCTATTAGTCAGTGAATTCTGGTATTTTGTCAGTGTATGGGGTAATAGACAATGTATAGGGGGTATTAGTCAGTGTATGGAGGTATTATTTAGTGTATGGATGTATTAGTCAGTGTATGGAGCTTATTCAGTCATTATATGAAGGTATTAGTCAGTGTATGGAGGTATTAGTCAGTCAAAGTGTGGAGGTATTTGTCAGTGTATTGGGGTATTATTCAGAGTATGGAGGTATTAATCAGTGTATGGAGGTATTAATCAGTGTATGGAGATACTAGTCAGTGTATGGAGGTATTAGTCTGTATAGATGTATTAGTCCGTGTATGGAGGTATTAGTAGGTCAGTGTGTAGAGGTATTATTCATTGTATGAAGGTAATATTCATTGGATGGAGGTATTAGTCACTGTATGGAGATATTATTCAGTGTATGGGGTGTAAGTCTGTGTATGCAGGTATTATTCAGTGTATAAAGGTATTAATAAGTGTATGGAGGTACTAGTAAATGTATGGAGGTGTTAGTCTGTATGGAGGTATTAGTCAGTGTATAGAGGTATTGGATAGTGTATGGGACTATTAGTCATTCAGTGTTTGGAGGTAAAAGTCAGTTAAAGTGTGGTGGATTTAGTCAGTGTATGGAGGTATTATTCAGTGTATGAAGGTATTAATCACTGTATGGAGGTAATATTCAGTGTATGGGGGTATTATTCCAAGTATGGAGGTATTAGTCACAATATGGAGTTATTATTCAGTGTATAGAGGTATTAATCAGTGTATGGAGGTACTAGTCAGTGTGTGGAGGTATTAGTCTGTATGAAGGTATTAGTCAGTGTATAAAGGTATTGGTTAGTGTATGAGAGTATTGGTAAGTCAGTGTATGGAGGTATTAGTCAGAGTATGGGGGTATTAGTCAGTGTATAAAGGTATTGGTTAGTGTATGAGAGTATTGGTAAGTCAGTGTATGGAGGTATTAGTCAGAGTATGGGGGTATTAGTTAGTCAGTGTATGGAGGTATTATTCCGAGTATAAAGGTATTATTCAATAAGTATTCGTCAGTCACTATATGAAGGTATTCGTCAGTCAGTGTATGGAGGCATTAGTGAATGGAGGTATTCATTAATCAGTGTATAGAGGTATTAGTCAGAGTATGGAGGTATTAGTCACTGTATGGAGGTATTTGTCTAATAAATCCATAGACTGACTTATACCTCCATACACTGACTGACAAATACCTCCATACAGCGACTTATTAATACCTCCACACACTGACGAATAACTCGTGACTAATACCTCCATAAACTAATACCTTCTTACACTGAATATAACCTCCATAAACTGACTAATGGCCCCAAACACTCATTGACTAAAACCTCCATACACTGACTAATGCCTCCATACAATGACTAACTAAAACCTCCATACAATGACTATAAGTAATATCTCCATACGCTGACTAATACCTCCATTTACTGATTAAAGAATACCTCCATATACTAACTAATACCTTCATACACTGACTAATACCTCTATACACTGACTAATACCTTCATACACTGACTAATACCCCCATACACTGACTAATACCCCCCATACACTGACTAATACCACCCATACACTGACTAATACCACCCATACACTGACTAATACCTTCATACACTGACTAATACCACCCATACACTGATTAATACCTCTATACACTGACTAATACCTTCATACACTGACTAATACCTCTATACACTGACTAATACCTTCATACACTGACTAATACCTCCATACACTGACTAATACCTCTATACACTGACTAATACCTTCATACAATGACTAATACCTATTAGTCAGTGTATGGATATACCAGTCAGTTTATGGATGTAATATTCAGTGTATGAAGGTAATAGTCAGTGTATGGATATATGAGTCAGTGTATGAGGGTATCAGTCAGTGTATGGAGGTATTAGTCAGTGTATGGGGGTATTAGTCAGTGTATGGAGGTATTAGTCAGCGTATGGAGATATTAGTCAGTGTATGGAGGTATTAGTCAGTGTATGGAGGAATTATAACGCGTATGGAGGTATTATAAAGTGTATGGAGGTAATAATCAGTGTATGGTGGTACTAGTTAGTCAGTGTATGAGGGTATTAGTCAGTCAGTGTATGGAGTTATTAGTCAGTGTATGGAGGTAACAGTCACTGTATAAAGGTACCAGTCAGTGTATGGAGGTTTTAATCAATGAGTGTATGGGGGTATTAGTCAGTGTATGGAGGTATTAGCCAGTGTATGGAGGTATTATTGAGTGTATGGCGGTAATAATTACTATATGGAGCTACTAGTCAGTTAGTATGTGTAGGCATTAGTGTATGGTGGTGTTAGTCAGTGTATGGTGGTGTTAGTCAGTGTATGAAGGTAATAGTCACTGTATTAAGGTACCAGTCAGTGTATGGGGGTATTAGTCAGTGTATGGGGGTATTAGTCAGTGTATGGAGGTATTAGTCAATGTATGGAGGTATAAGTCAGTGTATGGAGGTATTTGTCAGTCAGTGTATGGAGGTATTAGTCAGTCTATGGATTTATTAGTCAGTCAGTGTTTGGAGGTATTATTCAGTGTCTGGAGGTATTAATCACTGTATGAAGGTATTATTCAGTGTTTGGAGGTATTAGTCACTATATGGAGTTATTATTCAATGTATGGAGATATTAATCAGTGTATGGATGTATTAGTCAGTCAGTGTATGGAGGTATTAGTCAGTCAGTGTATGGAGGTATTAGTCAGTGTATGGAGGTATTATTCAGTGTAAGGCGCTAATAATTACTGTATGGAGTTACTAGTTAGTTAGCATATGTGTAGGCATTAGTGTATGGGGTATTATTCAGTGTATTGCGGTATTAGTCAGTGTGTGGAGGTATTATAAAATAGGGGTAATAGTCAGTGTATGGAGGTATTATTGAGTGTATGGCGGTAATAATTACTGTATGGAGTTACTAGTTAGTTAGTATGTGTAGGTATTAGTGTATGGGGGTATAAATCAGTGTATGGAGGTATTAGTAAGTGTATGGTGGTGTTAGTCACTGTATAAATGTACCAGTCAGTTAATGGATGTAATAGTCAGTGTATGGATATATTAGTAAGTGTATGAGGGTATTAGTCAGTGTGTGGAGGTATTATTAAGTGTAAAGAGGTAATAATCTGTGTATGGTGGTACTAGTTAGTCAGTGTGTGGAGGTATTAGAGTATGGGGGTAATAGTCAGTGTATGGAGGTATTATTGAGTGTATGGCGGTATTAATTACTGTATGGAGTTACTAGTTAGTAAGTATGTGTAGGCATTAGTGTATATGGGTATAAATCAGTGCATGGAGGTATTAGTAAGTGTATGGTGGTGTTAGTCACTGTGTGGAGGTATTAGAGTATGGGGGTAATAGTCAGTGTATGGATGTATTATTGAGTGTATGGCGGTATTAATTACTGTATGGAGTTACTAGTTAGTAAGTATGTGTAGGCTTTAGTGTATATGGGTATAAATCAGTGCATGGAGGTATTAGTAAGTGTATGGTGGTGTTAGTCAGTGTATGGATGTATTAGTCAGTGTATGGAGGTAATAGTCACTGTATAAATGTACCAGTCAGTTAATGGAGGTAATAGTCAGTGTATGGATATATTAGTCAGTGTATGAGGGTATTAGTCAGTGTGTGGAGGTATTATTAAGTGGAAAGAGGTAATAATCTGTGTATGGTGGTACTAGTTAGTCAGTGTATGGAGGTATTATTGAGTGTATGGCGGTATTAATTACTGTATGGAGTTACTAGTTAGTAAGTATGTGTAGGCTTTAGTGTATATGGGTATAAATCAGTGCATGGAGGTATTAGTCAGTGTATAGTGGTGTTAGTCAGTGTATGGATGTATTAGTCAGTGTATGGAGGTAATAGTCACTGTATAAAGGTACCAGTCAGTTTATGGAGGTAATATTCAGTGTATGAAGGTATTAGTCAGTGTATGGATATATGAGTTAGTGTATGAGGGTATCAGTCAGTGTATGGAGGTATTAGTCAGTGTATGGGGGTATTAGTCAGTGTATGGAGGTATTAGTCAGTGTATGGAGATATTAGTCAGTGTATGGAGGTATTAGTCAGTGTATGGAGGTATTATAACGTGTATGGAGGTATTATAAAGTGTATGGAGGTAATAATCAGTGTATGGTGGTACTAGTTAGTCAGTTTATGAGGGTATTAGTCAGTCAGTGTATGGAGTTATTAGTCAGTGTATGGAGGTAACAGTCTCTGTATAAAGGTACCAGTCAGTGTATGGAGGTTTTAGTCAATGAGTATATGGGGGTATTAGTCAGTGTATGGAGGTATTAGCCAGTGTATGGAGGTATTATTGAGTGTATGGCGGTAATAATTACTATATGGAGCTACTAGTCAGTTAGTATGTGTAGGCATTAGTGTATGGTGGTGTTAGTCAGTGTATGAAGGTATTAGTCAGTGTATGGAGGTAATAGTCACTGTATTAAGGTACCAGTCAGTGTATGGGGGTATTAGTCAGTGTATGGAGGTATTAGTAAATGTATGGAGGTATAAGTCAGTGTATGGAGGTATTTGTCAGTCAGTGTATGGAGGTATTAATCAGTCTATGGATTTATTAGTCAGTCAGTGTTTGGAGGTATTATTCAGTGTCTGGAGGTATTAATCACTGTATGAAGGTATTATTCAGTGTATGGAGGTATTAGTCACTATATGGAGTTATTATTCAATGTATGGAGATATTAATCCGTGTATGGAGGTATTAGTCAGTGTATGGAGGTATTAGTCAGTCAGTGTATGGAGGTATTAGTCAGTGTATGGAGGTATTATTCAGTGTAAGGCGCTAATAATCACTGTATGGAGTTACTAGTTAGTTAGTATATGTGTAGGCATTAGTGTATGGGGTATTATTCAGTGTATTGCGGTATTAGTCAGTGTGTGGAGGTATTATTAACTGGATAGAGGTAATAATCAGTGTGTGGAGATATTATAAAATAGGGGTAATAGTCAGTGTATGGAGGTATTATTGAGTGTATGGCGGTAATAATTACTGTATGGAGTTACTAGTTAGTTAGTATGTGTAGGTATTAGTGTATGGGGGTATAAATCAGTGTATGGAGGTATTAGTAAGTGTATGGTGGTGTTAGTCACTGTATAAATGTACCAGTCAGTTAATGGATGTAATAGTCAGTGTATAGATATATTAGTAAGTGTATGAGGGTATTAGTCAGTGTGTGGAGGTATTATTAAGTGTAAAGAGGTAATAATCTGTGTATGGTGGTACTAGTTAGTCAGTGTGTGGAGGTATTAGAGTATGGGGGTAATAGTCAGTGTATGGAGGTATTATTGATTGTATGGCGGTATTAATTACTGTATGTAGTTACTAGTTAGTAAGTATGTGTAGGCTTTAGTGTATATGGGTATAAATCAGTGCATGGAGGTATTAGTAAGTGTATGGTGGTGTTAGTCAGTGTATGGATGTATTAGTTAGTGTATGGAGGTAATAGTCACTGTATAAATGTACCAGTCAGTTTATGGAGGTAATATTCAGTGTATGAAGCTAATAGTCAGTGTATGGATATATTAGTCAGTGTATGAGGGTATTAGTCAGTGTATGGAGGTATTAGTCAGTGTATGGGGGCTATTAGTAAGTGTATGGTGGTGTTAGTCAGTGTATGGATGTATTAGTCAGTGTATGGAGGTAATAGTCACTGTATAAAGGCACCAGTCAGTTTATGGAGGTAATATTCAGTGTATGAAGGTAATAGTCAGTGTATGGATATATTAGTCAGTGTATGAGGGTAATAGTCAGTGTATGGATATATTGGTCAGTGTATGGGGCTATTAGTCAGCGTATGGATGTATTAGTCAGTGTATGGATATATTAGTCAGTGTATGGAGGTATTAATCAGTGTAAGGAGGTATTATTAAGTGTATGGAGGTAATAATCAGTGTTCGGTGGTACTAGTTAGTCAGTGTATGGGGGTATTAGTCAGTCAGTGTATGGAGTTGTTAGTCAGTGTATGGAGGTTACAGTCACTGTATAAATGTACCAGTCAGTGTAGGGAGGTTTTAGTCAATGAGTGTATGGTGGTATTATTGAGTGTATGGCAGTAATAATTACTATATGGAGCTACTAGTCAGTTAGTATGTGTAGGCATTAGTGTATGGGGGTATTATTCAGTGTATGGCGGTATTAGTCAGTGTATGGAGGTAATAGTCACTGTATAAAGATACCAGTCAGTGTATGGAGGTATTAGTCAGTGTTTGGAGGTATTAGTCAGTGTATGGGGGTATTAGTCAGTGTGTGTGTAAAGGATCTGCCAGGCACAGCTTCGGGGTTAACTCCCAGAACTAATCAGTCAGCACCTGAGAATACATCCCTGAGACTGACTCCAGCTTCCACCATTCAGGCTGGCAGGCTTAGGAGTGGGAGAGCCTATCGTAACCTGGCCAGACTCAGCTAGCTCCCGCCCTCGGTCTATTTAAGCCTGCACTTCCTGTCCCTCGGTGCTTGTGATTCTTTCCTTGTGGTTTCCTGGCCCAGCTACAGCTCCTGCTATTTTTGATCCTGCTCCATACAGACCCTGGCTTACTGACTACTCTTCTGCTTTTCGTTTTGTACCTCGCACACTCCTGGCTTGACTCGGCTCGTTCACCACTCTGGTTGCTCACGGTGTTGCCGTGGGCAACGGCCCCTTTTCCTTGCTTGTGTTCCTTTGTATGTTTGTCGTGTTTGTCGTGCACTTACTGAGCGCAGGGACCGCCGCCCAGTTGTACCCCGTCGCCTAGGGCGGGTTGTTGCAAGTAGGCAGGGACAGAGTGGCGGGTAGATTAGGGCTCACTTGTCCGTCTCCCTACCCCCTGCCATTACATAATCACAAGCCCATACCTAGTCTACCCCTGGTCCCTGACACCACTATGGACCCCCGTGAGACCCTGGCTCAGCAAATGCAGGGTCTCTCCCTACAGGTCCAGGCCCTGGCTCAGAGGGTCAACCAGCCTGATGCTACCCTGGTAGTTCCCCTCACCGCACCTCTTGAACCCCACCTCAAGTTGCCTGACCGGTTCTCAGGGGACCGGAGGGCTTTTTTCTCCTTTCGGGAGAGCTGTAGGCTTTACTTTCGTTTAAAACCTCATTCCTCAGGTTCTGAGAGCCAGCGGGTGGGTATAATTATGTCCCGGCTCCAGGAAGGGCCCCAAGAGTGGGCCTTCTCCTTGGCTCCTGACGCCCCTGAACTTTCCTCCGTTGATTGTTTCTTTTCTGCTCTCGGACTTATTTATGACGAGACTGACAAGACTGCCTTTGCCGAGAGTCAGCTGGTGACCTTAAGTCAGGGTAAGAGACCTGTTGAGGAGTATTGCTCTGACTTTCGGAAGTGGTGCGTAGCTTCTCGGTGGAATGACCCTGCCTTAAGGTGCCAGTTTAGGTTGGGTCTGTCGAATGCCCTGAAAGACCTGCTAGTTAGCTATCCCTCTTCTGACTCCCTAGACCAGGTTATGGCTTTAGCGGTACGACTTGACCGACGTCTCAGGGAACGACAACGTGAACGTTTATGTGTTTTCTCCTCCGACTCCCCCATGATGCCTCCCGAAGCTCCGTTGCTTCGTTCCTCCCCGAAAGATTCAGAGATACCTATGCAACTCGGGGCCTCCGTGTCCCCCCAACAACGTAGAGAATTCCGCAGGAAGAATGGTCTCTGCTTCTACTGTGTGGACGACAAGCATCAAGTGAACACCTGTCCTAGGCATAAGAATGCAGCCAGAGAACTTCCGCGCCTAAGTGATCATCGGGGAGGTCACTTGGGCGCACAGGTATTTCCCGTTAATATGAAACGTACTAAGATCTTGCTTCCCTTTCAGGTCTCTTTTGGTGGTAGGTCTGCTACCGGCAGTGCCTTCGTGGATTCAGGGTCCTCTACTAATATCATGTCTGTGGAATTTGCTATGTCTCTTGCTATGCCTCTGATTGATTTGCCTAAACCTGTCCCGGTAGTGGGTATCGACTCCACTCCTCTTGCTAATGGTTATTTTACACAGCATACCCCTGTTTTTGAACTCCTTGTTGGCTCCATGCATTTGGAGCAGTGCTCTGTACTGTTGATGCAGGGATTATCGTCCGATTTGGTTTTAGGCCTTCCCTGGTTGCAGTTGCATAATCCCACGTTTGACTGGAATACTGGGGATCTTACCAAATGGGGTAATGAATGTTTTACGTCATGTTTTTCTGTTAATTCTATTTCTCCCCCTGAGGAGGCGAATACGCTACCCGAGTTTGTTCAGGACTTCGCTGATGTTTTCTCTAAGGAGGCCTCCGAAGTGTTACCTCCTCATAGAGAATACGATTGCGCTATCGAATTGGTACCAGGAGCTAAGCTTCCTAAGGGTAGGATATTTAATCTTTCTTGTCCCGAACGTGAAGCTATGAGAGTGTATATCCAGGAATCCCTGGCCAAGGGTTACATTCGTCCCTCTTCTTCTCCGGTAGGTGCTGGCTTCTTCTTCGTGGGGAAGAAGGATGGTGGTCTTAGGCCATGCATTGACTACCGTAGCCTGAATAAGGTCACGGTAAGGAACCATTATCCCCTTCCTTTGATTCCTGATCTCTTTAATCAGGTTCAGGGGGCCCAATGGTTCTCTAAGTTTGATCTACGGGGGGCGTATTACCTTATTCACATCAAAGAGGGGGATGAGTGGAAGACTGCGTTTAACACGCCCGAAGGCCATTTCGAATACCTCGTCATGCCCTTTGGGTTGTGTAATGCCCCTGCGGTCTTCCAGAATTTCATAAATGAGATTTTGAGAAATTACCTGGGGGTATTTCTTGTAGTGTACCTTGATGACATACTGGTGTTTTCCAAGGACTGGTCCTCCCACATTGAGCATGTCAGGAAGGTGCTCCAGGTCCTTCGGGAAAACAAACTGTTTGCCAAAACCGAAAAATGTGTGTTTGGGGTACAGGAGATTCCATTTTTGGGTCAAATCCTCACTCCTCATGAATTCCACATGGACCCCGCCAAGGTTCAGGCTGTGGCGGAATGGGTCCAACCTGCCTCCCTGAAGGCGTTACAGTGTTTTTTGGGGTTCGCTAATTATTACAGGAGATTTATTGCTAACTTCTCGGTCATCGCTAAACCTCTTACGGACCTCACTCGCAAAGGTGCTGATCTCCTCCACTGGCCTCCTGAGGCTGTCCAGGCTTTTGAGGTCCTTAAGAAGTGCTTTGTCTCGGCCCCGGTGCTGGTTCAGCCCAACCAAATGGAGCCATTTATCGTGGAAGTTGACGCATCTGAGGTGGGAGTGGGGGCTGTCTTGTCCCAGGGTACCAGGTCCCTCACCCATCTCCGCCCCTGTGCCTACTTCTCCAAGAATTTTTCGCAAACTGAAAGTAACTATGATATTGGCAACCGCAAACTCTTAGCCATTAAATGGGCATTTGAAGAGTGGCGCCACTTCCTGGAGGGGGCTAGGCACCAGGTAACGGTCCTTACCGACCACAAGAATCTGGTTTTCCTAGAATCTGCCCGGAGGCTAAACCCGAGACAAGCTCGATGGGCGCTATTTTTTACCAGATTCAACTTTTTGGTTACCTATAGGGCTGGGTCTAAAAATATTAAGGCTGATGCACTGTCGCGTAGCTTCATGGCCAGCCCTCCTTCGGAGGAAGATCCTGCTTGTGTTTTGACCCCAGGTATAACCATTTCCTCTGTTGATTCTGATTTAGTCTCTGAAATTGCGGCTGATCAAGGTTCAGCTCCCGGGAACCTTCCTGAGAACAAGCTGTTTGTTCCCCTGCAATTCCGGCTAAGGGTACTTAGGGAAAATCATGACTCCGCACTATCTGGCCATTCAGGCATCCTGGGAACCAAACACCTAATTTCCAGAAATTATTGGTGGCCTGGGTTGCCTAAAGACGTTAAGGCCTACGTCGCCGCTTGTGAGGTTTGTGCTAGGTCCAAGACTCCCAGGTCCCGACCAGCGGGCTTACTGCGTTCGTTGCCCATTCCCCAGAGACCTTGGACACATATCTCCATGGATTTTATCACCGATTTGCCTCCATCCCAAGGCAAGTCGGTGGTGTGGGTTGTAGCAGACCGCTTCAGTAAGATGTGCCACTTTGTGCCCCTCAAGAAACTACCCAACGCCAAAACGTTGGCTACCTTGTTTGTCAAACACATCCTGCGTCTCCATGGGGTCCCTGTCAATATTGTTTCGGACAGAGGGGTACAATTTGTTTCTTTGTTTTGGAGAGCCTTCTGTAAAAAGTTGGGGATTGATCTGTCCTTCTCCTCTGCCTTCCATCCTGAAACTAATGGCCAAACGGAGAGGACTAATCAGTCTCTAGAACAATATTTAAGGTGTTTTATCTCTGACTGTCAATATGATTGGGTCTCATTCATTCCCCTCGCCGAATTTTCCCTTAATAACCGGGTCAGTAACTCGTCAGGGGTCTCTCCTTTTTTTTGTAATTTTGGGTTTAATCCACGGTTCTCCTCCGTTTCACCTGGTAGTTCCAACAATCCCGAGGTAGAGGTCGTTCATCGGGAACTGTGCACAGTCTGGGCCCAGGTTCAGAAAAACCTAGAGGCGTCCCAGAGCGTACAAAAAACTCAGGCTGATAAAAAAGGTTCTGCTAACCCCCTGTTTATGGTCGGGGATCTGGTGTGGCTATCGTCTAAGAACTTGCGTCTCAAGATTCCGTCCAAGAAGTTTGCTTCCCGGTTTATTGGGCCGTATAAGGTCATTGAGGTCCTCAATCCTGTCTCCTTCCGGCTGGAGTTACCCCCGTCTTTTCGGATACACGACGTGTTTCATGCCTCTCTCCTCAAACGCTGCTCCCCGTCCTTAGCTCCCTCGAGGAGACCTCCTGTTCCCATCCTCACCCCTGAGGGGGTGGAATTCGAGGTGGCCAGGATTGTGGACAGCAAGATGGTCCAAGGCTCCCTCCAGTACCTGGTCCATTGGAGAGGATACGGGCCCGAGGAGAGGACTTGGGTACCCGCCCGGGATGTTCACGCTGGGGTATTGGTCAGGAGGTTCCACCTGCCTTTCCCCAGTAAGCCAGGTCCACGTAGAAAGGGTCCGGTGGCCCCTCATAAAAGGGGGGGTACTGTAAAGGATCTGCCAGGCACAGCTTCGGGGTTAACTCCCAGAACTAATCAGTCAGCACCTGAGAATACATCCCTGAGACTGACTCCAGCTTCCACCACTCAGGCTGGCAGGCTTAGGAGTGGGAGAGCCTATCGTAGCCTGGCCAGACTCAGCTAGCTCCCGCCCTCGGTCTATTTAAGCCTGCACTTCCTGTCCCTTAGTGCTTGTGACTCTTTCCTTGTGGTTTCCTGGCCCTGCTACAGCTCCTTCTATATTGATCCTGCTCCATACAGACCCTGGCTTACCGACTACTCTTCTGCTTTTCGTTTTGTACCTCGCACACTCCTGGCTTGACTCGGCTCGTTCACCACTCTGGTTGCTCACGGTGTTGCCGTGGGCAACGGCCCCTTTTCCTTGCTTGTGTTCCTTTGTATGTTTGTCGTGTTTGTCGTGCACTTACTGAGCGCAGGGACCGCCGCCCAGTTGTACCCCGTCGCCTAGGGCGGGTCGTTGCAAGTAGGCAGGGACAGAGTGGCGGGTAGATTAGGGCTCACTTGTCCGTCTCCCTACCCCCTGCCATTACAGTGTGGGTGTATTACTCCTCATGCACATGATCATGTGTGCCGTCCGAGTCTGGTCAGTGATTCGAGGAAAGATAGGACATGTTCTAACTTTCCTCGGATCGGAGACTCGGACCATTTTTCACATACCCGATTCACCCGCTTAAATGAATGTCAAAAACGGCCCGAGTGGCACAACGGTCGTGTGCATGAGGTATCAGTCAGTTTATGGGGGTATTATTAAGTGTATAGATGTAATAATCTGTGTATGGTGGTACTAGTTATTCACTGTGTGGAGGTAATAGTCAGTGTATGGAGGTAATAGTCAGTGTATGGATATATTAGTCAGTGTATGAGGGTATTAGTCAGTGTATGGAGGTATTAGTCAGTGTATGGGGGCTATTAGTAAGTGTATGGTGGTGTTAGTCAGTGTATGGATGTATTAGTCAGTGTATGGAGGTAATAGTCACTGTATAAAGGCACCAGTCAGTTTATGGAGGTAATATTCAGTGTATGAAGGTAATAGTCAGTGTATGGATATATTAGTCAGTGTATGAGGGTAATAGTCAGTGTATGGATATATTGGTCAGTGTATGGGGCTATTAGTCAGCGTATGGATGTATTAGTCAGTGTATGGATATATTAGTCAGTGTATGGAGGTATTAATCAGTGTAAGGAGGTATTATTAAGTGTATGGAGGTAATAATCAGTGTTCGGTGGTACTAGTTAGTCAGTGTATGGGGGTATTAGTCAGTCAGTGTATGGAGTTGTTAGTCAGTGTATGGAGGTTACAGTCACTGTATAAATGTACCAGTCAGTGTAGGGAGGTTTTAGTCAATGAGTGTATGGTGGTATTATTGAGTGTATGGCAGTAATAATTACTATATGGAGCTACTAGTCAGTTAGTATGTGTAGGCATTAGTGTATGGGGGTATTATTCAGTGTATGGCGGTATTAGTCAGTGTATGGAGGTAATAGTCACTGTATAAAGATACCAGTCAGTGTATGGAGGTATTAGTCAGTGTTTGGAGGTATTAGTCAGTGTATGGGGGTATTAGTCAGTGTGTGTGTAAAGGATCTGCCAGGCACAGCTTCGGGGTTAACTCCCAGAACTAATCAGTCAGCACCTGAGAATACATCCCTGAGACTGACTCCAGCTTCCACCATTCAGGCTGGCAGGCTTAGGAGTGGGAGAGCCTATCGTAACCTGGCCAGACTCAGCTAGCTCCCGCCCTCGGTCTATTTAAGCCTGCACTTCCTGTCCCTCGGTGCTTGTGATTCTTTCCTTGTGGTTTCCTGGCCCAGCTACAGCTCCTGCTATTTTTGATCCTGCTCCATACAGACCCTGGCTTACTGACTACTCTTCTGCTTTTCGTTTTGTACCTCGCACACTCCTGGCTTGACTCGGCTCGTTCACCACTCTGGTTGCTCACGGTGTTGCCGTGGGCAACGGCCCCTTTTCCTTGCTTGTGTTCCTTTGTATGTTTGTCGTGTTTGTCGTGCACTTACTGAGCGCAGGGACCGCCGCCCAGTTGTACCCCGTCGCCTAGGGCGGGTTGTTGCAAGTAGGCAGGGACAGAGTGGCGGGTAGATTAGGGCTCACTTGTCCGTCTCCCTACCCCCTGCCATTACATAATCACAAGCCCATACCTAGTCTACCCCTGGTCCCTGACACCACTATGGACCCCCGTGAGACCCTGGCTCAGCAAATGCAGGGTCTCTCCCTACAGGTCCAGGCCCTGGCTCAGAGGGTCAACCAGCCTGATGCTACCCTGGTAGTTCCCCTCACCGCACCTCTTGAACCCCACCTCAAGTTGCCTGACCGGTTCTCAGGGGACCGGAGGGCTTTTTTCTCCTTTCGGGAGAGCTGTAGGCTTTACTTTCGTTTAAAACCTCATTCCTCAGGTTCTGAGAGCCAGCGGGTGGGTATAATTATGTCCCGGCTCCAGGAAGGGCCCCAAGAGTGGGCCTTCTCCTTGGCTCCTGACGCCCCTGAACTTTCCTCCGTTGATTGTTTCTTTTCTGCTCTCGGACTTATTTATGACGAGACTGACAAGACTGCCTTTGCCGAGAGTCAGCTCGTGACCTTAAGTCAGGGTAAGAGACCTGTTGAGGAGTATTGCTCTGACTTTCGGAAGTGGTGCGTAGCTTCTCGGTGGAATGACCCTGCCTTAAGGTGCCAGTTTAGGTTGGGTCTGTCGAATGCCCTGAAAGACCTGCTAGTTAGCTATCCCTCTTCTGACTCCCTAGACCAGGTTATGGCTTTAGCGGTACGACTTGACCGACGTCTCAGGGAACGACAACGTGAACGTTTATGTGTTTTCTCCTCCGACTCCCCCATGATGCCTCCCGAAGCTCCGTTGCTTCGTTCCTCCCCGAAAGATTCAGAGATACCTATGCAACTCGGGGCCTCCGTGTCCCCCCAACAACGTAGAGAATTCCGCAGGAAGAATGGTCTCTGCTTCTACTGTGTGGACGACAAGCATCAAGTGAACACCTGTCCTAGGCATAAGAATGCAGCCAGAGAACTTCCGCGCCTAAGTGATCATCGGGGAGGTCACTTGGGCGCACAGGTATTTCCCGTTAATATGAAACGTACTAAGATCTTGCTTCCCTTTCAGGTCTCTTTTGGTGGTAGGTCTGCTACCGGCAGTGCCTTCGTGGATTCAGGGTCCTCTACTAATATCATGTCTGTGGAATTTGCTATGTCTCTTGCTATGCCTCTGATTGATTTGCCTAAACCTGTCCCGGTAGTGGGTATCGACTCCACTCCTCTTGCTAATGGTTATTTTACACAGCATACCCCTGTTTTTGAACTCCTTGTTGGCTCCATGCATTTGGAGCAGTGCTCTGTACTGTTGATGCAGGGATTATCGTCCGATTTGGTTTTAGGCCTTCCCTGGTTGCAGTTGCATAATCCCACGTTTGACTGGAATACTGGGGATCTTACCAAATGGGGTAATGAATGTTTTACGTCATGTTTTTCTGTTAATTCTATTTCTCCCCCTGAGGAGGCGAATACGCTACCCGAGTTTGTTCAGGACTTCGCTGATGTTTTCTCTAAGGAGGCCTCCGAAGTGTTACCTCCTCATAGAGAATACGATTGCGCTATCGAATTGGTACCAGGAGCTAAGCTTCCTAAGGGTAGGATATTTAATCTTTCTTGTCCCGAACGTGAAGCTATGAGGGTGTATATCCAAGAATGCCTGGCCAAGGGTTACATTCGTCCCTCTTCTTCTCCGGTAGGTGCTGGCTTCTTCTTCGTGGGGAAGAAGGATGGTGGTCTTAGGCCATGCATTGACTACCGTAGCCTGAATAAGGTCACGGTAAGGAACCATTATCCCCTTCCTTTGATTCCTGATCTCTTTAATCAGGTTCAGGGGGCCCAATGGTTCTCTAAGTTTGATCTACGGGAGGCATATAACCTTATCCGCATCAGAGAGGGGGATGAGTGGAAGACTGCGTTTAACACGCCCGAAGGCCATTTCGAATACCTCGTCATGCCCTTTGGGTTGTGTAATGCCCCTGCGGTCTTCCAGAATTTCATAAATGAGATTTTGAGAAATTACCTGGGGGTATTTCTTGTAGTGTACCTTGATGACATACTGGTGTTTTCCAAGGCCTGGTCCTCCCACATTGAGCATGTCAGGAAGGTGCTCCAGGTCCTTCGGGAAAACAAACTGTTTGCCAAAACCGAAAAATGTGTGTTTGGGGTACAGGAGATTCCATTTTTGGGTCAAATCCTCACTCCTCATGAATTCCACATGGACCCCGCCAAGGTTCAGGCTGTGGCGGAATGGGTCCAACCTGCCTCCCTGAAGGCGTTACAGTGTTTTTTGGGGTTCGCTAATTATTACAGGAGATTTATTGCTAACTTCTCGGTCATCGCTAAACCTCTTACGGACCTCACTCGCAAAGGTGCTGATCTCCTCCACTGGCCTCCTGAGGCTGTCCAGGCTTTTGAGGTCCTTAAGAAGTGCTTTGTCTCAGCCCCGGTGCTGGTTCAGCCCAACCAAATGGAGCCATTTATCGTGGAAGTTGACGCATCTGAGGTGGGAGTGGGGGCTGTCTTGTCCCAGGGTACCAGGTCCCTCACCCATCTCCGCCCCTGTGCCTACTTCTCCAAGAATTTTTCGCAAACTGAAAGTAACTATGATATTGGCAACCGCAAACTCTTAGCCATTAAATGGGCATTTGAAGAGTGGCGCCACTTCCTGGAGGGGGCTAGGCACCAGGTAACGGTCCTTACCGACCACAAGAATCTGGTTTTCCTAGAATCTGCCCGGAGGCTAAACCCGAGACAAGCTCGATGGGCGCTATTTTTTACCAGATTCAACTTTTTGGTTACCTATAGGGCTGGGTCTAAAAATATTAAGGCTGATGCACTGTCGCGTAGCTTCATGGCCAGCCCTCCTTCGGAGGAAGATCCTGCTTGTGTTTTGACCCCAGGTATAACCATTTCCTCTGTTGATTCTGATTTAGTCTCTGAAATTGCGGCTGATCAAGGTTCAGCTCCCGGGAACCTTCCTGAGAACAAGCTGTTTGTTCCCCTGCAATTCCGGCTAAGGGTACTTAGGGAAAATCATGACTCCGCACTATCTGGCCATCCAGGCATCCTGGGAACCAAACACCTAATTTCCAGAAATTATTGGTGGCCTGGGTTGCCTAAAGACGTTAAGGCCTGCGTCGCCGCTTGTGAGGTTTGTGCTAGGTCCAAGACTCCCAGGTCCCGACCAGCGGGCTTACTGCGTTCGTTGCCCATTCCCCAGAGACCTTGGACACATATCTCCATGGATTTTATCACCGATTTGCCTCCATCCCAAGGCAAGTCGGTGGTGTGGGTTGTAGCAGACCGCTTCAGTAAGATGTGCCACTTTGTGCCCCTCAAGAAACTACCCAACGCCAAAACGTTGGCTACCTTGTTTGTCAAACACATCCTGCGTCTCCATGGGGTCCCTGTCAATATTGTTTCGGACAGAGGGGTACAATTTGTTTCTTTGTTTTGGAGAGCCTTCTGTAAAAAGTTGGGGATTGATCTGTCCTTCTCCTCTGCCTTCCATCCTGAAACTAATGGCCAAACGGAGAGGACTAATCAGTCTCTGGAACAATATTTAAGGTGTTTTATCTCTGACTGTCAATATGATTGGGTCTCATTCATTCCCCTCGCCGAATTTTCCCTTAATAACCGGGTCAGTAACTCGTCAGGGGTCTCTCCTTTTTTTTGTAATTTTGGGTTTAATCCACGGTTCTCCTCCGTTTCACCTGGTAGTTCCAACAATCCCGAGGTAGAGGTCGTTCATCGGGAACTGTGCACAGTCTGGGCCCAGGTTCAGAAAAACCTAGAGGCGTCCCAGAGCGTACAAAAAACTCAGGCTGATAAAAAAGGTTCTGCTAACCCCCTGTTTATGGTCAGGGATCTGGTGTGGCTATCGTCTAAGAACTTGCGTCTCAAGGTTCCGTCCAAGAAGTTTGCTCCCCGGTTTATTGGGCCGTATAAGGTCATTGAGGTCCTCAATCCTGTCTCCTTCCGGCTGGAGTTACCCCCGTCTTTTCGGATACACGACGTGTTTCATGCCTCTCTCCTCAAACGCTGCTCCCCGTCCTTAGCTCCCTCGAGGAGACCTCCTGTTCCCATCCTCACCCCTGAGGGGGTGGAATTCGAGGTGGCCAGGATTGTGGACAGCAAGATGGTCCAAGGCTCCCTCCAGTACCTGGTCCATTGGAGAGGATACGGGCCCGAGGAGAGGACTTGGGTACCCGCCCGGGATGTTCACGCTGGGGTATTGGTCAGGAGGTTCCACCTGCCTTTCCCCAGTAAGCCAGGTCCACGTAGAAAGGGTCCGGTGGCCCCTCATAAAAGGGGGGGTACTGTAAAGGATCTGCCAGGCACAGCTTCGGGGTTAACTCCCAGAACTAATCAGTCAGCACCTGAGAATACATCCCTGAGACTGACTCCAGCTTCCACCACTCAGGCTGGCAGGCTTAGGAGTGGGAGAGCCTATCGTAGCCTGGCCAGACTCAGCTAGCTCCCGCCCTCGGTCTATTTAAGCCTGCACTTCCTGTCCCTTAGTGCTTGTGACTCTTTCCTTGTGGTTTCCTGGCCCTGCTACAGCTCCTTCTATATTGATCCTGCTCCATACAGACCCTGGCTTACCGACTACTCTTCTGCTTTTCGTTTTGTACCTCGCACACTCCTGGCTTGACTCGGCTCGTTCACCACTCTGGTTGCTCACGGTGTTGCCGTGGGCAACGGCCCCTTTTCCTTGCTTGTGTTCCTTTGTATGTTTGTCGTGTTTGTCGTGCACTTACTGAGCGCAGGGACCGCCGCCCAGTTGTACCCCGTCGCCTAGGGCGGGTCGTTGCAAGTAGGCAGGGACAGAGTGGCGGGTAGATTAGGGCTCACTTGTCCGTCTCCCTACCCCCTGCCATTACAGTGTGGGTGTATTACTCCTCATGCACATGATCATGTGTGCCGTCCGAGTCTGGTCAGTGATTCGAGGAAAGATAGGACATGTTCTAACTTTCCTCGGATCGGAGACTCGGACCATTTTTCACATACCCGATTCACCCGCTTAAATGAATGTCAAAAACGGCCCGAGTGGCACAACGGTCGTGTGCATGAGGTATCAGTCAGTTTATGGGGGTATTATTAAGTGTATAGATGTAATAATCTGTGTATGGTGGTACTAGTTATTCACTGTGTGGAGGTAATAGTCAGTGTATGGAGGTAATAGTCAGTGTATGGAGGTATTTGTCATTATATGGGGGTATTAGTCAGTGTATGGAGGTATTTGTCATTGTATGGGGGTATTAGTCAATGTAAGGGGGTATTAGTCAGTGTATGGGGGTATTAGTCATTGTATGGAGGTATTAGTCAGTGTATGGGGGTATTAGTCAGTGTATTGAGGTATTAGTCAGTGTATGGGGTATTAGTCAGTGTATGGAGGTAATAATCAGTGTATGGGGATATTAGTCAGTGTATGGGGTATTAGTCAGTGTATGGGTGGTATTAGTCAGTGTGTGAGGGTATTAGTCAGTGTGTGAGGGTATTAGTGTGTGAGGGTATTAGTCAGTGTGTGAGGGTATTAGTCAGTGTGTGAGGGTATTAGTCAGTGTATGGGGGTATTAGTCAGTGTATGGGGTATTAGTCAGTGAGTGAGGGTATTAGTCAGTGTATGGGGGTATTAGTCAGTGTATGGGGATATTAGTCAGTGTATGGGGGTATTAGTCAGTGTATGGGGATATTAGTCAGTGTATGGGGGTATTAGTCAGTGTATGGGGGGTATTAGTCAGTGTACGGGGGTATTAGTCAGTGTACGGGGGTATTAGTCAGTGTACGGGGGGTATTAGTCAGTGTACGGGGGTATTAGTCAGTGTACGGGGGTATTAGTCAGTGTACGGGGGTATTAGTCAGTGTATGGGGGGTATTAGCCAGTGTGTGATGGTATTAGTCAGTGTATGGGGGGTATTAGTCAGTGTATGGGGGGTATTAGTCAGTGTACGGGGGTATTAGTCAGTGTATGGGGGGTATTAGTCAGTGTACGGGGGTATTAGTCAGTGTATGGGGGTATTAGTCAGTGTATGGGGGTATTAGTCAGTGTATGGGGGTATTAGTCAATGTACGGGGGGTATTAGTCAGTGTATGGGGATATTAGTCAGTGTATGGGGGGTATTAGTCAGTGTACGGGGGTATTAGTCAGTGTACGGGGGTATTAGTCAGTGTATGGGGGTATTAGTCAGTGTATGGGGGTATTAGTCAGTGTACGGGGGTATTAGTCAGTGTACGGGGGTATTAGTCAGTGTACGGGGGTATTAGTCAGTGTATGGGGGGTATTAGCCAGTGTGTGATGGTATTAGTCAGTGTATGGGGGGTATTAGTCAGTGTATGGGGGGTATTAGTCAGTGTACGGGGGTATTAGTCAGTGTATGGGGGGTATTAGTCAGTGTACGGGGGTATTAGTCAGTGTATGGGGGTATTTGTCATTATATGGGGGTACTAGTCAGTGTATGGAGGTATTTGTCATTGTATGGGGGTATTAGTCAATGTATGGGGGTATTAGTCATTGTATGGAGGTATTAGTCAGTGTATGGGGGTATTAGTCAGTGTATTGAGGTATTAGTCAGTGTATGGGGTATTAGTCATTGTATGGAGGTATTAGTCAGTGTATGGGGGTATTAGTCAGTGTATGGGGGGTATTAGTCAGTGTACGGGGGTATTAGTCAGTGTACGGGGGGTATTAGTCAGTGTATGGGGGTATTAGTCAGTGTACGGGGGTATTAGTCAGTGTATGGGGGTATTAGTCAGTGTACGGGGGTATTAGTCAGTGTATGGGGGTATTAGTCAGTGTATGGGGGTATTAGTCAGTGTATGGGGGTATTAGTCAGTGTATGAGGGTATTAGTCAGTGTATGGGGTATTAGTCAGTGTGTGAGGGTATTAGTCAGTGTATGGGGGTATTAGTCAGTGTATGGGTGGTATTAGTCAGTGTGTGAGGGTATTAGTCAGTGTGTGAGGGTATTAGTGTGTGAGGGTATTAGTCAGTGTGTGAGGGTATTAGTCAGTGTGTGAGGGTATTAGTCAGTGTATGGGGGTATTAGTCAGTGTATGGGGTATTAGTCAGTGAGTGAGGGTATTAGTCAGTGTATGGGGGTATTAGTCAGTGTATGGGGATATTAGTCAGTGTATGGGGGTATTAGTCAGTGTATGGGGATATTAGTCAGTGTATGGGGGTATTAGTCAGTGTATGGGGGGTATTAGTCAGTGTACGGGGGTATTAGTCAGTGTACGGGGGTATTAGTCAGTGTACGGGGGGTATTAGTCAGTGTACGGGGGTATTAGTCAGTGTACGGGGGTATTAGTCAGTGTACGGGGGTATTAGTCAGTGTATGGGGGGTATTAGCCAGTGTGTGATGGTATTAGTCAGTGTATGGGGGGTATTAGTCAGTGTATGGGGGGTATTAGTCAGTGTACGGGGGTATTAGTCAGTGTATGGGGGGTATTAGTCAGTGTACGGGGGTATTAGTCAGTGTATGGGGGTATTAGTCAGTGTATGGGGGTATTAGTCAGTGTATGGGGGTATTAGTCAGTGTATGGGGGTATTAGTCAGTGTACGGGGGGTATTAGTCAGTGTATGGGGATATTAGTCAGTGTATGGGGGGTATTAGTCAGTGTACGGGGGTATTAGTCAGTGTACGGGGGTATTAGTCAGTGTATGGGGGTATTAGTCAGTGTATGGGGGTATTAGTCAATGTATGGGGGTATTAGTCAGTGTATGGGGATATTAGTCAGTGTATGGGGGGTATTAGTCAGTGTATGGGGGGTATTAGTCAGTGTACGGGGGTATTAGTCAGTGTACGGGGGGTATTAGTCAGTGTATGGGGGTATTAGTCAGTGTACGGGGGTATTAGTCAGTGTATGGGGGTATTAGTCAGTGTATGGGAGTATTAGTCAGTGTATGGTGGGTATTAGTCAGTGTACGGGGGGTATTAGTCAGTGTATGGGGGTATTAGTCAGTGTACGGGGGTATTAGTCAGTGTATGGGGGTATTATTCAGTGTATGGGGGGTATTAGTCAGTGTATGGGGGGTATTAGCCAGTGTGTGATGGTATTAGTCAGTGTATGGGGGGTATTAGTCAGTGTATGGGGGGTATTAGTCAGTGTACGGGGGTTTTAGTCAGTGTATGGGGGGTATTAGTCAGTGTACGGGGGTATTAGTCAGTGTACGGGGGTATTAGTCAGTGTATGGGGGGTATTAGTCAGTGTATGGGGGGTATTAGTCAGTGTATGGGGGTATTAGTCAGTGTACGGGGGTATTAGTCAGTGTATGGGGGTATTAGTCAGTGTATGGGGGGTATTAGTCAGTGTATGGGGATATTAGTCAGTGTATGGGGGTATTAGTCAGTGTATGGGGGGTATTAGTCAGTGTACGGGCTACCCTGCTTGCTAGGCTTCTTTTGGACACAGCCAGGTCTTTGATGCTGGGAGAGAATGGTGTGTTGTTGTTTGGCCTAGCAAGCAGGGTAGCCGCTCTATGAATTATCAAGGCGTCACAAATAGGCTTCTACCTGGCTAGACACGTTGCGCCTCATGACTTACACACTATCCCTCCATGTTTCACACACTTGCATCCCATTATTCATTTATTTTTTAGGCACTTTACTCATTACTGCCCCCTATATTTCACTTACATTATTACACTTGCACATACACTATTCATTTATTATTTCTTACTACACATCCCATGCACCACACGCCCCTCCCCTCAAGACTAGTGGGAGTGGCTATTATTATTTAAAGCACCTGCTCACTCGCCTTCATCAGCGTTTCTGACCTGGCTGTGTCCATTTGTAAGCATGGCCTTTTTCGGTGTTTTTGCTTAAATGTCCTTGTTTTTATCTGTTTTGGGGGTATTAGTCAGTGTATGGGGGGTATTAGTCAGTGTATGGGGGTATTAGTCAGTGTACGGGGGTATTAGTCAGTGTATGGGGGTATTAGTCAGTGTATGGGGGGTATTAGTCAGTGTATGGGGGGTATTAGTCAGTGTATGGGGTATTAGTCAGTGTATGGGAGGTATTAGTCAGTGTATGGGGGTATTAGTCAGTGTATGGGGGTATTAGTCACTGTATGGGGGTATTAGTCAGTGTATGGGGGTATTAGTCAGTGTATGGGGGTATTAGTCAGTGTATGGGGGGTATTAGTCAGTGTACGGGGGGTATTAGTCAGTGTACGGGGGTATTAGTCAGTGTATGGGGGTATTAGTCAGTGTATGGGGGTATTAGTCAGTGTACGGGGGTATTAGTCAGTGTATGGGGGTATTAGTCAGTGTATGGGGGTATTAGTCAGTGTATGGGGGTATTAGTCAGTGTATGGGGGGTATTAGTCAGTGTATGGGGGGTATTAGTCAGTGTATGGGGGTATTAGTCAGTGTACGGGGGTATTAGTCAGTGTATGGGGGGTATTAGTCAGTGTATGGGGGGTATTAGTCAGTGTATGGGGGTATTAGTCAGTGTACGGGGGTATTAGTCAGTGTATGGGGGTATTAGTCAGTGTATGGGGGGTATTAGTCAGTGTATGGGGATATTAGTCAGTGTATGGGGGTATTAGTCAGTGTATGGGGGGTATTAGTCAGTGTACGGGGGTATTAGTCAGTGTACGGGGGTATTAGTCAGTGTATGGGGGTATTAGTCAGTGTACGGGGGTATTAGTCAGTGTATGGGGATATTAGTCAGTGTATGGGAGTATTAGTCAGTGTATGGTGGGTATTAGTCAGTGTACGGGGGTATTAGTCAGTGTATGGGGGGTATTAGTCAGTGTATGGGGGGTATTAGTCAGTGTATGGGGGGTATTAGTCAGTGTATGGGGGGTATTAGTCAGTGTATGGGGGGTATTAGTCAGTGTACGGGGGTATTAGTCAGTGTATGGGGGGTATTAGTCAGTGTATGGGGGGTATTAGTCAGTGTATGGGGGGTATTAGTCAGTGTATGGGGGGTATTAGTCAGTGTATGGGGGGTATTAGTCAGTGTGTGGGGGTATTAGTCAGTGTATGGGGGGTATTAGTCAGTGTATGGGGGGTATTAGTCAGTGTATGGGGGTATTAGTCAGTGTACGGGGGTATTAGTCAGTGTATGGGGGTATTAGTCAGTGTATGGGGGGTATTAGTCAGTGTATGGGGGGTATTAGTCAGTGTATGGGGTATTAGTCAGTGTATGGGAGGTATTAGTCAGTGTATGGGGGTATTAGTCAGTGTATGGGGGTATTAGTCACTGTATGGGGGTATTAGTCAGTGTATGGGGGTATTTGTCAGTGTATGGGGGTATTAGTCAGTGTATGGGGGGTATTAGTCAGTGTACGGGGGGTATTAGTCAGTGTATGGGGGGTATTAGTCAGTGTATGGGGGGTATTAGTCAGTGTGTGGGGGTATTAGTCAGTGTATGGGAGGTATTAGTCAGTGTATGGGGGTATTAGTCAGTGTATGGGGGTATTAGTCAGTGTATGGGGGTATTAGTCACTGTATGGGGGTATTAGTCAGTGTATGGGGGTATTAGTCAGTGTATGGGGGTATTAGTCAGTGTATGGGGGTATTAGTCAG
This sequence comes from Rhinoderma darwinii, assembly GCF_050947455.1. Lineage (NCBI taxonomy): Eukaryota > Metazoa > Chordata > Amphibia > Anura > Rhinodermatidae > Rhinoderma > Rhinoderma darwinii. Next base: position 133,126 of record NW_027464201.1, on the reverse strand, counting down.
TGTACGGGGGTATTAGTCAGTGTATGGGGGTATTAGTCAGTGTATGGGGGTATTAGTCAGTGTATGGGGGTATTAGTCAGTGTATGGGGGGTATTAGTCAGTGTATGGGGGGTATTAGTCAGTGTATGGGGGTATTAGTCAGTGTACGGGGGTATTAGTCAGTGTATGGGGGGTATTAGTCAGTGTATGGGGGGTATTAGTCAGTGTATGGGGGTATTAGTCAGTGTACGGGGGTATTAGTCAGTGTATGGGGGTATTAGTCAGTGTATGGGGGGTATTAGTCAGTGTATGGGGTATTAGTCAGTGTATGGGGGTATTAGTCAGTGTACGGGGGTATTAGTCAGTGTACGGGGGTATTAGTCAGTGTACGGGGGTATTATTCGGTAATCGTACTGCGGTATTGTTTGATGGTGGATACTAAGGATTGTCCACTCTGTTAGTTACAGAATTGGCCCGGTTGGCATGGGTTTGGTGGCACAGCTGGTTATCCCCTTGGGTGCGGCGGGTGCACAGGTTGGCATTATGCAGACTTGTACCTCGCACCTCCTTGTATGATATTGCTGCTTTGGTACTTTATTATTTGCAGACTTTGCTCTTTGGTCTCGTCAGTTTTGATTCGTCTTCTCCTAAATGTTGATGATTATTCGCTGTTGGGCGTTTCGTAGTTTTGCGGCGTTCCCCTCTAATACCCTCTAATACCCTCTAATACCCTCACACTTGTACTGAGAGATAAAAACATTTCTCCGTCTTAGGCCTCATCTCATGCCATTCAGGGTGATATCGTTTTTTTATCGGATCGCCCCCTGACACATTCATTCCTATGGGGCACGCGCACTTCTGCTGTTTTAACGGAACCGTGTGGCCATTCCGCCATAGATAGGGCAGGTCCCACTCCTCTCTGCTTTTGACAGAACAGTTTCGACCTTTTAATTGATTTGGTCCGTGAAACAATGGACTGCACACGGGAGCCAAGCGCGAGCGGCCCGTGTGTCACGGATCCATCATTGCGGCCGTACGACGTGCAATGAAAATGTGCGCGTGGCCTTAGCGGCTCCTGAAGAAACGACATTAAAAATTCTCCTCCCCTGTGCGTTACACTGCAGACTGCACCAAGATGGGGGACCGGGGCAATAAACCACTGCACATCGGTGACCGGGGCAATAAATCACTGCACACCAGGGACCGGGGCAATAAACCACTGGACACCGGGGACCGGGGCAATAAACCACTGGACACCGGGGCAATAAACCACTGCACACTGAGGACTGGGGCAATAAATCCCTGCACACCGGGGACCAGGGCAATAAACCACTGCACACCGTGGACAAGGGCAATAAACCACTGCACACCGGGGACCGGGGCAATAAACCACTGCACACCGGGGACCGGGGCAATAAACCACTGCACACCGGGGACCGGGGCAATAAATCACTGCACAACGGGGACCGGGGCAATAAACCGCTGCACACCGGGGACCGGGGCAATAAACCACTGGACACCGGGGCAATAAACCACTGGACACCGGGGACCGGGGCAATAAACCACTGCACACTGAGGACTGGGGCAATAAATCCCTGCACACCGGGGACCAGGGCAATAAACCACTGCACACCGTGGACAAGGGCAATAAATCACTGCACACCGGGGACTGGGGCAATAAACCACTGCACACTGAGGACTGGGGCAATAAATCACTGCACAACGGGGACCGGGGCAATAAATCACTGCACAACGGGGACCGGGGCAATAAACCGCTGCACACCGGGGACCGGGGCAATAAACCACTGCACACTGAGGACCGGGGCAATAAACCACTGCACACCGGGGACCGGGGCAATAAACCACTGCACACTGAGGACTGGGGCAATAAATCACTGCACACCGGGGACCGGGGCAATAAATCATTGCACACCGGGGACTGGGGCAATAAACCACTGCACACTGAGGACTGGGGCAATAAATCACTGCACAACGGGGACCGGGGCAATAAATCACTGCACAACGGGGACCGGGGCAATAAACCGCTGCACACCGGGGACCGGGACAATAAACCACTGCACACCGGGGACCGGGGCAATAAACCACTGCACACTGAGGACTGGGGCAATAAATCACTGCACACCGGGGACCGGGGCAATAAACCACTGGACATCAGGTGTAGGGATCCGCCGGGGGCAGCGGACTAGGGATCTGCTCAGGTTCCACCTCACAATCCTCAGCAGTTTAAAGAGCACAACAGAAAGTAATGACATAAAATGCCCGGGCGACGGCTGAGAGTTGCGTGCGGCTCCTGACATTGCGCTGCAGTTCTCGTTTCTCTGTCTTATTTGATCAATTTAGAAGCAGGAATGAGAATGTGCGCGGCCGCAGTCACGGAAACCACACAATTAATGACATTTCCTTAAACCTAATCTGGCGGCGTTGAATGGCGTTCTTGTCACTCGGTCTAATCCCGTAATTCTCAGCTCTGACTACAATCTGCTCTGTGTTTATTACGTCGGCAGGAACACAATGTGACGGAGAAAGCGACGGCGGCGGATTATACCCCACGTGACACAGAAAGCACTGATCATAGGACGTTACCCGTCACTCACCAGTCACAGCCTCTCCCCAAATGGCTGATAACAGGGAACAATAGATTATATTACTATTATATCAGTGATGTCAGTAACAGAGGGCGGGGCTGTGACATCCTCTTAGTAACAGAAGGTGGGGCTGTGACAACCTCAGTAACCGGGGGGAGGGGCTGTGACAATCTCCTAGTAACAGGGGGTGGGGCTATGACAATCTGAGTAACCGAGGGAGGGGCTGTGACAATCTCCTAGTAACAAGGGGTGGGGATGTGACATCCTCTTAGTAACAGGGGGCAGGGCTATGACATCTTTTCAGTAACTGGGGGCAGCGCTGTGACATCCTCTTAGTAAAAGGGGGCAGCGCTGTGACATCCTTTTAGTAACAGGAGGCAGGGCTGTGACATCCTCTTAGTAACAGGAGGCAGGGCTGTGACATCCTCTTAGTAACCGGGGGCGTGGCTGTGACATCCTTTTAGTAACAGGAGGCAGGGCTGTGACATCCTCTTAGTAACAGGAGGCAGGGCTGTGACATCCTCTTAGTAACAGGGGGCGTGGCTGTGACATCCTCTCAGCAACAGGGGGCGTGGTTGTGACATCCTCTCAGTAACAGGGGGCGGTGCTGTGACAATCTCTCTGTATCAGGGGTTGGGGCTGTGACAGTAACAGGGGGCGTGGCTGTAAAATCTTCTTAGTAACAGGGGGCGTGGCTGTGACAATCTCTCAGTAACAGGGGGCGGGGCTGTGCCATCCTCTTAGGAACAGGGGGCCAGGGCTGTGACATCCTCTTACTAACAGGGGGCGGGGCTGTGACATCCCCTTAGTAACAGGGGGCGTGGCTGTGACAGCCTCTTAGTAACAGGGGGCTTGGCTGTGACAATTTCTCAGTAACAGGGGGTGGGGCTGTGACATCCTCTTAGTAACAGGGGGTGGGGCTGTGACATCCTCTTAGTAACAAGGGGTGGGGCTGTGACATCCTCTTAGTAAGAGGGGGCGGGGCTGTGACATCCTCTTAGTAACAGAGTGCGGGGCTGTGACATCCTCTTAGTAACAGGGGGAGGTGCTGTGACAATCTGAGTAACCAGGGGAGGGGCTGTGACAATCTCCTAGTAACAGGGGGTGGGGATGTGACATCCTCTTAGTAACAGGGGGCGGGGCTGTGACATCCTCTTAGTAACAGGGGATGGGGCTATGACAATCTCCTAGTAACAGGGGGAGGGGCTATGACAATCTGAGTAACCAGGGGAGGGGCTGTGACAATCTCTCAGTATCAGGGGGTTTGGCTGTAACATATTTTCAGTAACTGGGGGCGGGGCTGTGACAATCTCTCAGTAACAGGGGTTGGGGCTGTGACATCCTCTTAGTAACAGGGGTTGGGGCTGTGACATCCTCTTAGTAACAGGGGGCGGGGCTGTGACATCATCTTAGTAACAGGGGTTGGGGCTGTGACATCCTCTTAGTAACAGGGGGAGGGGCTGTTACATCCTCTTAGTAACAGGGGGCGGGGCTGTGACATCCCCTTAGTAACAGGGGGTGGGGCTGTGACATCCCCTTAGTAACATGGGGCGGGGCTGTGACATCCTCTTAGTAACAGGGGGCGGGGCTGTGACATCCTCTTAGTAACATTGGGCGGGGCTGTGACATCCTCTTAGTAACAGGGGGTGGGCTGTGACATCCTCTTAATAACATGGGGCGGGGCTGTGACATCCTCTTAGTAACAGGGGCGGGGCTGTGACATCCTCTTAGTAACAGGGGGTGGGGCTGTGACATCCTCTTACTAACAGGGGGCGGGGCTGTGACATCCTTAGTAACAGGGGGCGAGGCTGTGACATCCTTAGTAACAGGGGGCGGGGCTGTGATATCTTCTCAGTAACTGGGGGTGGGGCTGTGACATCCTCTTAGTACCAGAGTGCGGGGCTGTGACATCCTCTTAGTAACAGGGGGCGGGGCTGTGACAACCTCAGTAACTGGGGGCGTGGCTATGACATCCTCTTAGTAACAGGGAGAGGTGCTGTGACAATTTCCTAGTAACAGGGGGTGGGGCTATGACAATCTGAGTAACCAGGGGAGGGGCTGTGACAATCTCCTAGTAACAGGGGGCGGGGATGTGACATCCTCTTAGTAACAGGGGGCAGAGCTGTGACATCCTCTTAGTAACAGGGGATGGCGCTATGACATCTTCTCAGTAACTGGGGGCGGGGCAGTGACAATCTCTCAGTATCAGGGGGTGAGGCTGTAACATCTTTTCAGTAACTGGGGGCGGGGCTGTGACAATCTCTCAGTAACAGGGGGTGGGGATGTGACATCCTCTTAGTAACAGGGGGCGGGGCTGTGACATCCTCTTAGTAACAGGGGGAGGGGCTGTGACATCCTCTTAGTAACAGGGGGCGGGGCTGTGACATCCTTAGTAACGGGGCAGGGCTGTGACATCCTCTTAGTAACAGGGGGCGGGGCTGTGACATCCTTAGTAACAGGGCGCAGGGCTGTGACATCCTTAGTAACCGGGGGCGTGGCTGTGACATCCTCTTAGTAACAGGGGGCGTGGCTGTGACATCCTCTTAGTAACAGGGGGCGTGGCTGTGACATCATCTTAGTAACAGGGAGTGTGGCTGTGACATCCTCTTAGTAACAGGGAGCGTGGCTGTGACATCCTCTTAGTAACAGGGAGCGTGGCTGTGACATCCTCTTAGTAACAGGGGGCGTGGCTGTGACATCCTCTTAGTAACAGGGGGCGTGGCTGTGACATCCTTAGTAACCGGGGGCGTGGCTGTGACATCCTCTTAGTAACCGGGGGCGTGGCTGTGACATCCTCTTAGTAACAGGGGGCGTGGCTGTGACATCCTCTTAGTAACAGGGGGCGTGGCTGTGACATCCTCTTAGTAACAGGGAGCGTGGCTGTGACATCCTCAGTAACAGGGGGTGGGGCTGTGACATCTCAGTAACTGGGGGTGGGGCTGTGATATCTTCTCAGTAACTGGGGCGGGGCTGTGACAATCTCTCAGTATCAGGGGGTGGGGCTGTTTCATCCTTAGTAACAGGGCGTGTGGCTTTGACAATCACTCAGTAACAGGGGGTGGGGCTGTGATATCTTCTTAGTAACTGGGGGCAGGGCTGTGACAATCTCTCAGTATCAGGGGGTGTGGCTGTGACATCCTATTTGTAACAGGGGGCGGGGCTGGGACATCCTCTTAGTGACAGGGGGCGGGGCTGTGAAATCCTTCGTAACAGGGGGCGGTGCTGTGACAATCTCTCAGTAAAAGGGGGTGGGGCTGTGACATCTCAGTAAATGGGGGTGGGGCTGTAATATCTTCTCAGTAACTGGGGCGGGGCTGTGTTAATCTCTCAGTATCAGAGGGTGGGGCTGTGACATCCTTAGTAACAGGGGGCGGGGCTGTGATATCTTAGTAACTGGGGGCGGGGCTGTGTCAATCTCTCAGTATCAGGGGGTGGGGCTGTGACATCCTCTTAGTAACAGGGGGCGTGGCTGTGACATCATCTTAGTAGGAGGGGGCGTGGCTGTGACATCCTCTTAGTAACAGGGGGCGTGGCTGTGACATCATCTTAGTAACAGGGGGCGTGGCTGTGACATCCTCTTAGTAGGAGGGGCGTGGCTGTGACATCCTCTTAGTAACAGGGGGCGTGGCTGTAACATCATCTTAGTAGGAGGGGGCGTGGCTGTGACATCCTCTTAGTAACAGGGGGCGGGGCTGTGACCAGTGATCATTTTCAGTTGGGCGATCGTTCAGTTTATAAGTGATTTCCTAGACAGAATTGTGCAGATATTCAGCCACATAATCCCTAGTGTCCCCGGGGGGCTGGAGGGGGTGTAACTGGACATCAGGTATGACTAGTGGCCCCCTTTTCTGCTCTAAGACACCAGGGCCACTGACATTAACCCTTCTCTGACCTCCACCATCGCTGTTTTGCTGTTTCATGGTGAGATACTTGGCGCTATGCGACATTTATTTTCTGTTGTTTTGTTGTATAGGGAGCAGCGTCCCGGCCCCCGGCGGTCCCGTTCATCAGTGACAGCGCCAGAGGGGACATTGGGTGTGACGGGCTCTCTGCGTATAACGTTTCCTGGCTCCTTCTTCATATAATCCGGCACGAAATCATCAAAGAGCGAAAGCCGTTATGGTGAAATAGAATTTCATGTCTTTATTCAGGTCTCTGCTCTGCTGCCGGCAACAACATTACAATGAATAGAACTTTATGCCGTCAGTGGATTCTGACACTTCCCGTCCGTGTAAAACAAAAAAACAGGAAAAGAAACAGGAAAATCATAAACCCCTCGGCCAAGGATTCCCGGCTCCACCGGTGCCGAATGGTAACGAGACTTAGAGACTGGTATGATGTGCGGAGGGGCCCCTGGTGTGAAGTGACCGCGGCGGGGGCCACACCGGGCCACTGTGTGTCAATACTGAGGTTATACTATTGCTTACATGGTATTATGGTATAGACGGAGCGACCTCCTAATGCCGAGTGCTCTCTAGAAGCGCAGCCGCGGCCGCCGCCATGTACAAATAACCTGAGTTTAGGCGTCTACATTTCTATATTGTGCAACACGAGTGCGGAAGAAGCTCAGTGACTGGAAACTTACAGTGATATCGCTCAGGCCAAATCCCGGGACCAAACATTCCCCTATAGGCACGCGTAGAACGGAAGATTCCCTACATGATCGTCACCCTATAGACATGAGAACCCGACTGATAGTGGCTTCACTGCGGCGCAGACATCAGCAAGGACGGGACCGCAGAGTGCAAGAGCGCAGGAAGGACGGGACCGCAGAGTGCAAGAGCGCAGCAAGGACGGGACCGCAGAGTGGAAGAGCGCAGCAAGGACGGGACCGCAGAGTGCAAGAGCGCAGCAAGGAAGGGACCGCAGTGTGCAAGAGCGGGACTGCAGCGTGCAAGAGCGTAGCAAGGACGGGACCGCAGAGTGCAAGAGCGCAGGAAGGACGGGACCGCAGAGTGCAAGAGCGCAGCAAGGACGGGACCGCAGAGTGCAAGAGCGCAGCAAGGACGGGACCGCAGAGTGCAAGAGCGCAGCAAGGACGGGACCGCAGAGTGCAAGAGCGCAGCAAGGAAGGGACCGCAGAGTGCAAGAGCGCAGCAAGGAAGGGACCGCAGAGTGCAAGAGCGCAGGAAGGACGGGACCGCAGAGTGCAAGAGCGCAGGAAGGACGAGACCGCAGAGTGCAAGAGCGCAGCAAGGACGGGACGCAGAGTGCAAGAGCGCAGCAAGGAAGGGACCGCAGAGTGCAAGAGCGCAGGAAGGACGGGACCGCAGAGTGCAAGAGCGCAGGAAGGACGGGACCGCAGAGTGCAAGAGCGCAGGAAGGACGAGACCGCAGAGTGCAAGAGCGCAGCAAGGACGGGACCGCAGAGTGCAAGAGCGCAGCAAGGACGGGACCGCAGAGTGCAAGAGCGCAGCAAGGAAGGGACCGCAGAGTGCAAGAGCGCAGCAAGGACGGGACCGCAGAGTGCAAGAGCGCAGCAAGGAAGGGACCGCAGAGTGCAAGAGCGCAGCAAGGATGGGACCACAGAGTGGAAGAGCGCAGCAAGGACGGGACCGCAGAGTGCAAGAGCGCAGCAAGGAAGGGACCGCAGTGTGCAAGAGCGCAGGAACAACCGTGTCAGTCATATTTTTCTAAGCAGAAGTTGCATTAAAGCGTTGGTCACAAGGAGGCAGCATTGAGCTTCTGATAAACAGCTGTGTGACACCAGGGGGCAGCAGTGAGCTATTCTTTATGTGAGGATAGGGGGCAGCAGTGAGCTATTTATGTGACACCAGTGAGCTATTCTTTATTTGACACCAGGGGGCAGCAGTGAGCTACTATGGATGCGGCACCAGGGGGCAGCAGTGAGCTTCTCTTTATGGGACATCAGGGGGCAGCAGTGAGCTTCTCTTTCTGTGACACCAATGTGGAGTAGTGAGCTCCTCTTTATGTGCCACCAGTGAGCTTCTCTTTATGTGACACAAGGGGGCAGCAGTGAGTCTGCTCAATGTATGTATATATATATATATATATACGAGCTGGTGGTTTGTGTAATATAATATATATGTGGCACAGTCATTCGAAGCTGCAGTTGGTAGAGGAGACACTAGGTGGCAGCACAGGGCGCCTCACTTGTATAATTGCGCAGTAGCCGCAGTGAGAAATGCTGCAATGACACGGCTGCACCTGCGCCTGGACAATTACGGGGGGGGGGGGGGGGATTCAAATCAAATGATGAGACCCCGCAATCCTCCAGGTCACAAGAATCACGTGACAGCGAGCTGCTTAAAGGGCCAGTGAACCTGAAATGTTTCCTCTGCTTTGTGGGTCGGTAACATTTACTGAGAATGGGAAACAATGGATGAAAAGGAGGCGGAGCTTTTATAACAAATTCTGCTGCTGTCTGCGCTGAGGACGGCGACCGGATTATCTAATCGCTAAATAACGTCCCTCATAAAACACATCATGTGACTGTGATCGCCGTCTACGTGTCCCATGATGCTCAGTGACCGCCATTATGTCTGCTAGCCACATTCCAGTCTTTGCATTCCAGGTGTACTGGCCCTTTAAGACATGCAGATTGTTACATGTTATTCTTGTTAGGTGAAACATTGTTGCTTTACTGGTGCGGAGCGGTTTCTGCAGCGCGCGCACCCGGGGATTCGCCCTCAGAATCAGCGCGCGCCACCGGCGACATTGCACAGAGCGCGATTGCATAAATGATCCCCCCCCCCCCCCCCCCGCCGAGAATAATCCAAGACTGGAGAGTAAGAAACGTAAATGGTTGTGAAATACTGAACCGCGAACCGTCAGCGCGGTGACCAAAGATTGTCCGACCGTCTCGCGCCACAAGAACAAACTATTGCGCGGTCACTTTAACATTTCATTGGTGAAACTGAAATTTGCCATTTATTAGGGGGCTGAGGAGTGAAATATAAACCCCCAAAAAGGAAGGCGGAGCCCTGCGCCAATCCAGAGGCCGCTATATCTGCAGCAAATACGAGGATAACGTCATCTACACCCGATCCGGCCGCCCCCGCAGGGGAGGTATTGACGAAGGGGTTCTGTAAAACTCGCCACTGCTGCACGTGACCGGACGGCGAGCGATCTCTGCCCGCGCCACAAACGTTCCCGGAATTAACGGCTCCGCAAGTTATAAAAATTGGTGATTAAAAAAAAAAATCTTTACTAAAAAATCTTTTGTACTTTTTCTTATAAAAGGCGTTTCCTTCGGATAAAAATGTCGCCGTATTTACAAGATTTCCCAGAATTCTAGTGAAATAAAATATCGGACGCGTAAAGCGACTAAAAAGAGGATTTGTCTCACAGCGTAAAAAACGGAGAAAAAAACGCTCCCTTTACTACATTTGTTCATATGGTTACGAGTCACATGATCCGACGCCATGACCACCGGTCACGTGTCCTATGGAGTGCGCAGGGGGCGGGGCCTTGGAGGTCAGCGCGTTGTAAATGCCGTACCTTATATCCGTGAGCAAATACACGATCTGCTGGACGCTAAGCTCCGCCTCCCAGCGCCAACTCACCGTCTACTCCAAGACCGCGCGCCGCTTTATAATGTGAATGCTGTGACTATCCTGTACATCATGTCCTATACTCCAGTCACATCCAAAGCTGCAGTAACTATTCTACTGTTACATCATGTCTCATACTCCAGTTACATCCAGAGCTGCAGTCAATATACTGCTGTTACATCATGTTTTATACTCCAATCACATCTAGAGCTGCAGTGTCTATTCTGCTGGTACATCATGTCTTATACTCCAATCACATCCAGAGCTGCAGTCATTATTCTAGCGTCTGCCACTAAGAAACTTACAATATGGGACTATAGACAGTCCCCGATTCTGCTGAATTCCAGATATTTCGTTGCATTGCAGAGCACAGTACAGAGCGATGTGCAAACACTACAACACCTGCAATGCAACTCAGCAGACTATGTTCTGTGCAGGCACTCCACCTGAGAGCTAACAGGAAACCAGCAAAATGCTAAACCCAGCGCTGTAACATAAGACATGATGTATCAGCAGATTGGTGACTGCAGCTCTGGATGTGACTGGAGTATAAGACATCATTTCACAGTAGATTTGTGACTGCTGCTCTGGATGTGATTGGAGTATTAGACATGATGGAACAACAAAATAGTGACTGCAGCTCTGGATGTGACTGGAGTATGACATAATGCAACAATAGAACAGTGACTGCAGCTTTGGATGTGACTGGAGTATGACATGATGTAACAATAGAATCGTGACTGCAGCTTTGGATGTGACTGGAGTGTGACATAATGTAACAATAGAACAGTGACTGCAGCTTTGGATGTGACTGGAGTATGACATAATGTAACAACTGAATAGTGACTGCAGCTTTGGATGTGACTGGAGTATGACATGATGTAACTTGATGTACACGGTTCTCAGCGTTATCTGGAAATTTATGCGTGAAATGGCGCTTAGAGGCGGAGATTTTATTTCCGTCAGTCTCATTAGGGGAGAACCGGTCAGGACTTGTCCACACGTAACGGGATTGCGGACAGAAATTACGCCGCGGAACACAACAGCAGCAAAGTGACTCCACGCGCTGCGCAAAACTCACCTGCGCCGCGTCAATTATTACTGCGGAACGTGGACGGATTTCCTGCGTTTTTCCGATGTAAGGCTGAGGGGGGGGGGGGGGGGTGAGCCGCGTAAGAGAACGCAACGCATCCGACCAGTGCGCCGAATTCTGAGTGAAAAACCGCAAAGTCCGCCGTGGAAAACTGCAGCATGAGCCGGCCTGTGATTGGCTGCAGCGGTCACATGGGATGAAGCGTCACCCCCAGGGGGCCGCGCTGGAGGGAGAAACACAGACTTCTGGGTAATTTACAAAAATAAATTGTGGTTTTTGCGGCGGAATCGCTGCCCCCAACCCCCCCCCCGCACAAAACGCGACGACTTCTATTTATTACGGGTTTTACCTCCAGATTGAATTCAAGGGGGAAAACGGCAACAAATAAGCAGCGAAATACGAGCGAACGGCCGCGCCGCCACATCCCAGACCGCAGGTCCGTTTCTGCGTTGCGTTTTTTCCGCTCGCTATTTGCGCAGCGCGGGGAGATTTGTTTTATCCATTTTGCTGCAGATTTTGAGGTGTGAACGGAGCCGTAACGTGGAATTTCTTACAGGGGGCGGAGCCGACGTCAGAGGAAATGTCCGCACGGCAAAGTGCTGAACGAACCGCGACAAAACACTGCACTAATCTCCGCAGTAAAAACGCATGACGAGGTGAGGATTTGCCGCTGGTTGACGTGTAAATGCTGCAGAAATTCTGTTACATGTGAACAAGCCCTGACGCTGGCGGCCGCGCTCCCGGGGATCGCCCCCGCGCTTTACTCCTGGCTCCGCCCCTCACACCTGACGACACGCCACGATGAATATCTACCGGATTTGGTGGCAGATGAGATTGTTAGAAAAGTGTCCCTGAAGAATCCCCCCCCCCCCCATGTGGAGATCCGATGCCCGCCAGCTGCCCGCGTACAATGTACCGCCCCCCGCCCCGGGCATCACCCCTCCCCCGGGCATCACGGATATAGCTATAAATATACGATAGAAATGTGCAGCGGTGCCCCCCCATGGAGTCTCTGGGGGAGGGGTCACCCGGGACCTCGCTGTATATGGGGACCACAATGATGGGGGGGGGGGGGGCGTGGTCGTCGTCTACAGTGTTGTGTATAAGCTCCGTGCTAGCGGGAGGTGGGCGGAGCCGTCACCCCTCACTCCTCCCCCTTCTGGGCGGTTTTCTCCTCCTCCTCCTCGCTGATGGCCTGGATGTGGTCGGAGGTCGGGTGGACGGGGGGCGTGTCCTGCTCCGGCGCCTCCGCCCGCTGCTCCTCCTCCATCACCTTCCGCCACATCTCGTGGTTCTCCAGAAGATGCTGCGACATCAAACACAAGACTTTTCTCTTACATTTTTTCTTTTCTGTCAATAAAAAAAAAACGGGAAATGTTCAGAGTGAAAAAAGTGGAAATACATCCTGCAGACTATTACACCACTGACCTCCCTGCAGAGCATTGCTCCTCCACCTCCTGACAGATACATAGTGATACATCCTGCAGACTATTACATCACTGACCTCTCTACAGATCTGCAGAACATTGCTCCTCTACCTCCTGACAGATACATAGTGATATATCCTGCAGATTATTACACCACTGACCTCCCTGCAGATCTGCAGAACATCGCTCCTCTACCTCCTGACAGATACATAGTGATATATCCTGCAGATTATTACACCACTGACCTCTCTACAGATCTGCAGAACATTGCTCCTCTACCTCCTGACAGATACATAGTGATATATCCTGCAGATTATTACACCACTGACCTCTCTACAGATCTGCAGAACATTGCTCCTCCACCTCCTGACAGATACATAGTGATATATCCTGCAGATTATTACACCACTGACCTCGCTACAGATCTGCAGAACATTGCTCCTCTACCTCCTGACAGATACATAGTGATATATCCTGCAGATTATTACACCACTGACCTCTCTACAGATCTGCAGAACATTGCTCCTCCACCTCCTGACAGATACATAGTGATATATCCTGCAGATTATTACACCACTGACCTCTCTACAGATCTGCAGAACATCGCTCCTCTACCTCCTGACAGATACATAGTGATATATCCTGCAGATTATTACACCACTGACCTCTCTACAGATCTGCAGAACATCGCTCCTCTACCTCCTGACAGATACATAGTGATATATCCTGCAGATTATTACACCACTGACCTCTCTACAGATCTGCAGAACATTGCTCCTCTACCTCCTGACAGATACATAGTGATATATCCTGCAGATTATTACACCGCTGACCTCTCTACAGATCTGCAGAACATCGCTCCTCTACCTCCTGACAGATACATAGTGATATATTCTGCAGATTATTACACCACTGACCTCTCTACAGATCTGCAGAACATTGCTCCTCTACCTCCTGACAGATACATAGTGATATATCCTGCAGATTATTACACCACTGACCTCTCTACAGATCTGCAGAACATTGCTCCTCTACCTCCTGACAGATATATAGTGATATATACTGCAGATTATTACACTACTGACCTCTCTACAGATCTGCAGAACATTGCTCCTCTACCTCCTGACAGATACTTAGTGATATATCCTGCAGATTATTACACCACTGACCTCTCTACATCTGCAGAACATTGCTCCTCTACCTCCTGACAGATACATAGTGATATATCCTGCAGATTATTACACCACTGACCTCTCTACAGATCTGCAGAACATTGCTCCTCTACCTCCTGACAGATACATAGTGATATATCCTGCAGATTATTACACCACTGACCCCTCTAGAGATCTGCAGAACATTGCTCCGCTACCTCCTGACAGATATATAGTGATATATCCTGCAGATTATTACACCACTGACCTCTCTACAGATCTGCAGAACATTGCTCCTCTACCTCCTGACAGATACATAGTAATATATCCTGCAGATTATTACACCACTGACCTCTCTACAGATCTGCAGAACATTGCTCCTCTACCTCCTGACAGATACATAGTGATATATCCTGCAGATTATTACACCACTGACCTCTCTACAGATCTGCAGAACATTGCTCCTCTACCTCCTGACAGATACATAGTGATATATCCTGCAGATTATTACACCACTAACCTCTCTGCAGATCTGCAGAACATTGCTCCTCTACCTCCTGACAGATACATAGTGATATATCCTGCAGATTATTACACCACTGACCTCTCTACAGATCTGCAGAACATTGCTCCTCTACCTCCTGACAGATACATAGTGATATATCCTGCAGATTATTACACCACTGACCTCTCTACAGATCTGCAGAACATTGCTCCTCTACCTCCTGACAGATACATAGTGATATATCCTGCAGATTATTACACCACTGACCTCTCTACAGATCTGCAGAACATTGCTCCTCTACCTCCTGACAGATACTTAGTGATATATCCTGCAGATTATTACACCACTGACCTCTCTACAGATCTGCAGAACATTGCTCCTCTACCTCCTGACAGATACATAGTGATATATCCTGCAGATTATTACACCACTGACCTCTCTACAGATCTGCAGAACATTGCTCCTCTACCTCCTGACAGATACATAGTGATATATCCTGCAGATTATTACACAACTGACCTCTCTACAGATCTGCAGAACATCGCTCCTCCACCTCCTGACAGATACATAGCGATATATCCTGCAGATTATTACACCACTGACCTCTCTACAGATCTGCAGAGCATTGCTCCTCTACCTACTGACAGATACATAGTGATATATCCTGCAGATTATTACACCACTGACCACTCTACAAATCTGCAGAACATTGCTCCTCCACCTCCTGACAGATACATAGTGATATATCCTGCAGATTATTACACCACTGACCTCTCTAGAGATCTGCAGAACATTGCTCCTCCACCTCCTGACAGATACATAGTGATATATCCTGCAGATTATTACACCACTGACCTCTCTACAGATCTGCAGAACATTGCTCCTCTACCTCCTGACAGATACATAGTGATATATCCTGCAGATTATTACACCACTGACCTCTCTACAGATCTGCAGAACATTGCTCCTCTACCTCCTGACATACATAGTGATATATCCTGCAGATTATTACACCACTGACCTCTCTACAGATCTGCAGAACATTGCTCCTCCACCTCCTGACAGATACATAGTGATATATCCTGCAGACTATCACACCACTGACCTCTCTACAGATCTGCAGAACATCGCTCCTCTACCTCCTGACAGATACATAGTGATATATCCTGCAGATTATTACACCACTGACCTCTCTACAGATCTGCAGAACATCGCTCCTCCACCTCCTGACAGATACATAGTGATATATACTGCAGATTATTACACCACTGACCTCTCTACAGACCTGCAGAACATTGCTCCTCTACCTCCTGACAGATACATAGTGATATATCCTGCAGATTATTACACCACTGACCCCTCTAGAGATCTGCAGAACATTGCTCCTCTACCTCCTGACAGATACATAGTGATATATTCTGCAGATTATTACACCACTGACCTCTCTACAGACCTGCAGAACATTGCTCCTCTACCTCCTGACAGATACATAGTGATATATCCTGCAGATTATTACACCACTGACCTCTCCACAGATCTGCAGAACATCGCTCCTCTACCTCCTGACAGATACATAGTGATATATCCTGCAGATTATTACACCACTGACCTCTCTACAGATCTGCAGAACATTGCTCCTCTACCTCCTGACAGATACATAGTGATATATCCTGCAGATTATTACACCACTGACCTCTCTAGAGATCTGCAGAGCATCGCTCCTCTACCTCCTGACAGATACATAGTGATATATCCTGCAGATTATTACACCAATGACCTCTCTACAGATCTGCAGAACATTGCTCCTCTACCTCCTGACAGATACATAGTGATATATCCTGCAGATTATTACACCACTGACCTCTCTACAGATCTGCAGAACATCGCTCCTCTACCTCCTGACAGATACACAGTGATATATCCTGCAGATTATTACACCACTGACCTCTCTACAGATCTGCAGAACATTGCTCCTCCACCTCCTGACAGATACATAGTGATATATCCTGCAGATTATTACACCACTGACCTCTCTACAGATCTGCAGAACATTGCTCCTCTACCTCCTGACAGATACATAGTGATATCCTGCAGATTATTACACCACTGACCTCTCTACAGACCTGCAGAACATTGCTCCTCTACCTCCTGACAGATACATAGTGATATATCCTGCAGATTATTACACCACTGACCTCCCTACAGATCTGCAGAACATCGCTCCTCTACCTCCTGACAGATACAGTGATATATCCTGCAGATTATTACACGACTGACCTCTCTACAGATCTGCAGATCATTGCTCCTCTACCTCCTGACAGATACATAGTGATATATCCTGCAGATTATTACACCACTGACCTCTACAGATCTGCAGAACATTGCTCCTCTACCTCCTGACAGATACATAGTGATATATCCTGCAGATTATTACACCACTGACCTCTCTAGAGATCTGCAGAACATTGCTCCTCTACCTCCTGACAGATACATAGTGATATATTCTGCAGATTATTACACCACTGACCTCTCTACAGATCTGCAGAACATTGCTCCTCTACCTCCTGACAGATACATAGTGATATATCCTGCAGACTATTACACCACTGACCTCTCTACAGATCTGCAGAACATTGCTCCTCTACCTCCTGACAGATACATAGTGATATATCCTGCAGATTATTACACCACTGACCTCTCTACAGATCTGCAGAGCATTGCTCCTCCACCTCCTGACAGATACATAGTGATATATCCTGCAGACTATTACACCACTGACCTCTCTACAGATCTGCAGAGCATTGCTCCTCCACCTCCTGACAGATACATAGTGATATCCTGCAGATTATTACACCACTGACCCCTCTACAGATCTGCAGAACATTGCTCCTCTACCTCCTGACAGATACATAGTGATATATTCTGCAGATTATTACACCACTGACTTCTCTACAGATCTGCAGAACATCGCTCCTCTACCTCCTGACAGATACATAGTGATATATCCTGCAGATTATTACACCACTGACCTCTCTACAGATCTGCAGAACATTGCTCCTCTACCTCCTGACAGATACATAGTGATATATCCTGCAGATTATTACACCACTGACCTCTCCACAGATCTGCAGAACATTGCTCCTCTACCTCCTGACAGATACATAGTGATATATCCTGCAGATTATTACACCACTGACCTCTCTACAGATCTGCAGAACATTGCTCCTCTACCTCCTGACAGATACATAGTGATATATCCTGCAGATTATTACACCACTGACCTCTCTAGAGATCTGCAGAGCATCGCTCCTCTACCTCCTGACAGATACATAGTGATATATCCTGCAGATTATTACACCAATGACCTCTCTACAGATCTGCAGAACATTGCTCCTCTACCTCCTGACAGATACATAGTGATATATCCTGCAGATTATTACACCACTGACCTCTCTACAGATCTGCAGAACATCGCTCCTCTACCTCCTGACAGATACACAGTGATATATCCTGCAGATTATTACACCACTGACCTCTCTACAGATCTGCAGAACATTGCTCCTCTACCTCCTGACAGATACATAGTGATATATCCTGCAGATTATTACACCACTGACCTCTCTACAGATCTGCAGAACATTCCTCCTCTACCTCCTGACAGATACATAGTGATATATCCTGCAGATTATTACACCACTGACCTCTCTACAGATCTGCAGAACATTGCTCCTCTACCTCCTGACAGATACATAGTGATATATCCTGCAGATTATTACACCACTGACCTCTCTAGAGATCTGCAGAACATTGCTCCTCTACCTCCTGACAGATACATAGTGATATATTCTGCAGATTATTACACCACTGACCTCTCTACAGATCTGCAGAACATTGCTCCTCTACCTCCTGACAGATACATAGTGATATATCCTGCAGACTATTACACCACTGACCTCTCTACAGATCTGCAGAACATTGCTCCTCTACCTCCTGACAGATACATAGTGATATATCCTGCAGATTATTACACCACTGACCTCTCTACAGATCTGCAGAGCATTGCTCCTCCACCTCCTGACAGATACATAGTGATATATCCTGCAGACTATTACACCACTGACCTCTCTACAGATCTGCAGAGCATTGCTCCTCCACCTCCTGACAGATACATAGTGATATCCTGCAGATTATTACACCACTGACCCCTCTACAGATCTGCAGAACATTGCTCCTCTACCTCCTGACAGATACATAGTGATATATTCTGCAGATTATTACACCACTGACTTCTCTACAGATCTGCAGAACATCGCTCCTCTACCTCCTGACAGATACATAGTGATATATCCTGCAGATTATTACATCACTGACCTCTCTACAGATCTGCAGAACATCGCTCCTCTACCTCCTGACAGATACATAGTGATATCCTGCAAATTATTACACCACTGACCTCTCTACAGACCTGCAGAACATTGCTCCTCTACCTCCTGACAGATACATAGTGATATATCCTGCAGATTATTACACCACTGACCTCCCTACAGATCTGCAGAACATTGCTCCTCTACCTCCTGACAGATACAGTGATATATCCTGCAGATTATTACACCACTGACCTCTCTACAGATCTGCAGATCATTGCTCCTCTACCTCCTGACAGATACATAGTGATATATCCTGCAGATTATTACACCACTGACCTCTCTAGAGATCTGCAGAACATTGCTCCTCTACCTCCTGACAGATACATAGTGATATATTCTGCAGATTATTACACCACTGACCTCTCTACAGATCTGCAGAACATTGCTCCTCTACCTCCTGACAGATACATAGTGATATATCCTGCAGACTATTACACCACTGACCTCTCTACAGATCTGCAGAACATTGCTCCTCTACCTCCTGACAGATACATAGTGATATATCCTGCAGATTATTACACCACTGACCTCTCTACAGATCTGCAGAGCATTGCTCCTCCACCTCCTGACAGATACATAGTGATATATCCTGCAGACTATTACACCACTTACCTCTCTACAGATCTGCAGAGCATTGCTCCTCCACCTCCTGACAGATACATAGTGATATCCTGCAGATTATTACACCACTGACCCCTCTACAGATCTGCAGAACATTGCTCCTCCACCTCCTGACAGATAAATAGTGATATATCCTGCAGATTATTACACCACTGACCTCTCTACAGATCTGCAGAACATTGCTCCTCTACCTCCTGACAGATACATAGTGATATATCCTGCAGATTATTACACCACTGACCTCTCTACAGATCTGCAGAACATTGCTCCTCTACCTCCTGACAGATACATAGTGATATATCCTGCAGATTATTACACCACTGACCTCTCTACAGATCAGCAGAACATTGCTCCTCCACCTCCTGACAGATACATAGTAATATATCCTGCAGATTATTACACCACTGACCTCTCTACAGATCTGCAGAACATCGCTCCTCTACCTCCTGACAGATACATAGTGATATATCCTGCAGATTATTACACCACTGACCTCTCTACAGATCTGCAGAACATTGCTCCTCTACCTCCTGACAGATACATAGTGATATATCCTGCAGATTATTACACCACTGACCTCTCTAGAGATCTGCAGAACATCGCTCCTCTACCTCCTGACAGATACATAGTGATATATCCTGCAGATTATTACACCACTGACCTCTCTACAGATCTGCAGAACATTGCTCCTCTACCTCCTGACAGATACATAGTGATATATCCTGCAGATTATTACACCACTGACCTCTCTACAGACCTGCAGAACATCGCTCCTCCACCTCCTGACAGATACATAGTGATATATCCTGCAGATTATTACACCACTGACCTCTCTACAGATCTGCAGAACATTGCTCCTCTACCTCCTGACAGATACATAGTGATATATCCTGCAGATTATTACACCACTGACCTCTCTACAGATCTGCAGAACATTGCTCCTCTACCTCCTGACAGATACATAGTGATATATCCTGCAGATTATTACACCACTGACCCCTCTACAGATCTGCAGAACATCGCTCCTCTACCTCCTGACAGATACATAGTGATATATCCTGCAGATTATTACACCACTGACCTCTCTACAGATCTGCAGAACATTGCTCCTCTACCTCCTGACAGATACACAGTGATATATCCTGCAGATTATTACACCACTGACCTCTCTACAGATCTGCAGAACATTGCTCCTCCACCTCCTGACAGATACATAGTGATATATCCTGCAGATTATTACACCACTGACCCCTCTAGAGATCTGCAGAACATTGCTCCTCTACCTCCTGACAGATACATAGTGATATATTCTGCAGATTATTACACCACTGACCTCTCTACAGACCTGCAGAACATTGCTCCTCTACCTCCTGACAGATACATAGTGATATATCCTGCAGATTATTACACCACTGACCTCTCTACAGATCTGCAGAACATTGCTCCTCCACCTCCTGACAGATACATAGTGATATATCCTGCAGATTATTACACAACTGACCTCTCCACAGATCTGCAGAACATTGCTCCTCTACCTCCTGACAGATACATAGTGATATATCCTGCAGATTATTACACCACTGACCTCTCTACAGATCTGCAGAACATTGCTCCTCTACCTCCTGACAGATACATAGTGATATATCCTGCAGATTATTACACCACTGACCTCTCTACAGATCTGCAGAACATTGCTCCTCTACCTCCTGACAGATACATAGTGATATATCCTGCAGATTATTACACCACTGACCTCTCTACAGATCTGCAGAACATTCCTCCTCTACCTCCTGACAGATACATAGTGATATATCCTGCAGATTATTACACCACTGACCTCTCTACAGATCTGCAGAACATTGCTCCTCTACCTCCTGACAGATACATAGTGATATATCCTGCGGATTATTACACCACTGACCTCTCTACAGATCTGCAGAACATTGCTCCTCCACCTCCTGACAGATACATAGTGATATATCCTGCAGATTATTACACCACTGACCTCTCTACAGATCTGCAGAACATTGCTCCTCTACCTCCTGACAGATACATAGTGATATATCCTGCAGATTATTACACCAATGACCTCTCTACAGATCTGCAGAACATTGCTCCTCTACCTCCTGACAGATACATAGTGATATATCCTGCAGATTATTACACCAATGACCTCTCTACAGATCTGCAGAACATTGCTCCTCTACCTCCTGGCAGATACATAGTGATATATCCTGCAGATTATTACACCAATGACCTCTCTACAGATCTGCAGAACATTGCTCCTCTACCTCCTGACAGATACATAGTGATATATCCTGCAGATTATTACACCACTGACCTCTCTACAGATCTGCAGAACATTGCACCTCTACCTCCTGACAGATACATAGTGATATATCCTGCAGATTATTACACCACTGACCCCTCTACAGATCTGCAGAACATTGCTCCTCTACCACCTGACAGATACATAGTGATATATCCTGCAGATTATTACACCACTGACCTCTCTACAGATCTGCAGAGCATTGCTCCTCTACCTCCTGACAGATACACAGTGATATATCCTGCAGATTATTACACCACTGACCTCTCTACAGATCTGCAGAACATTGCTCCTCTACCTCCTGACAGATACATAGTGATATATCCTGCAGATTATTACACCACTGACCTCTCTACAGATCTGCAGAACATTGCTCCTCCACCTCCTGACAGATACATAGTGATATCCTGCAGATTATTACACCACTGACCTCTCTACAGACCTGCAGAACATCGCTCCTCTACCTCCTGACAGATACATAGTGATATATTCTGCAGATTATTACACCACTGACCTCCCTACAGATCTGCAGAACATCGCTCCTCTACCTCCTGACAGATACAGTGATATATTCTGCAGATTATTACACCACTGACCTCTCTACAGATCTGCAGATCATTGCTCCTCTACCTCCTGACAGATACATAGTGATATATCCTGCAGATTATTACACCACTGACCTCTACAGATCTGCAGAACATTGCTCCTCTACCTCCTGACAGATACATAGTGATATATCCTGCAGATTATTACACCACTGACCTCTCTAGAGATCTGCAGAACATTGCTCCTCTACCTCCTGACAGATACATAGTGATATATTCTGCAGATTATTACACCACTGACCTCTCTACAGATCTGCAGAACATTGCTCCTCTACCTCCTGACAGATACATAGTGATATATCCTGCAGATTATTACACCACTGACCTCTCTACAGATCTGCAGAGCATTGCTCCTCCACCTCCTGACAGATACATAGTGATATATCCTGCAGACTATTACACCACTGACCTCTCTACAGATCTGCAGAACATTTCTCCTCTACCTCCTGACAGATACATAGTGATATATCCTGCAGATTATTACACCACTGACCTCTCTACAGATCTGCAGAGCATTGCTCCTCCACCTCCTGACAGATACATAGTGATATATCCTGCAGACTATTACACCACTGACCTCTCTACAGATCTGCAGAGCATTGCTCCTCCACCTCCTGACAGATACATAGTGATATCCTGCAGATTATTACACCACTGACCCCTCTACAGATCTGCAGAACATTGCTCCTCTACCTCCTGACAGATACATAGTGATATATTCTGCAGATTATTACACCACTGACCTCTCTACAGACCTGCAGAACATTGCTCCTCCACCTCCTGACAGATACAGTGATATATCCTGCAGATTATTACACCTCTGACCTCTCTACAGATCTGCAGAACATCGCTCCTCTACCTCCTGACAGATACATAGTGATATATCCTGCATATTATTACACCACTGACCTCTCTACAGATCTGCAGAACATCGCTCCTCCACCTCCTGACAGATACATAGTGATATATCCTGCAGATTATTACACCACTGACCTCTCTGCAGATCTGCAGAACATTGCTCCTCTACCTCCTGACAGATACACAGTGATATATCCTGCAGACTATTACACCACTGACCTCTCTACAGATCTGCAGAACATTGCTCCTCTACCTCCTGACAGATACATAGTGATATATCCTGCAGACTATTACACCACTGACCTCTTTACAGATCTGCAGAACATTGCTCCTCTACCTCCTGACAGATACATAGTGATATATCCTGCAGATTATTACACCACTGACCTCTCTAGTGAACTGCAGAACATTGCTCCTCTACCTCCTGACAGACCCATAGTGATATATCCTGCAGATTATTACACCACTGACCTCTCTACAGATCTGCAGAACATCGCTCCTCTACCTCCTGACAGATACATAGTGATATATCCTGCAGACTATTACACCACTGACCTCTCTACAGATCTGCAGAACATTGCTCCTCTACCTCCTGACAGATACATAGTGATATATCCTGCAGATTATTACACCACTGACCTCCCTACAGATCTGCAGAACATTGCTCCTCTACCTCCTGACAGATACATAGTGATATATCCTGCAGACTATTACACCTCCTGATCTGCAGAACATCTACTGAATACAATGTCATTAATGAGCCGGACTCCTGTGGTAAACACTTGAGGATTTGCCTTTGGTTATTAGAAGTGACGTCCGGCCTCAGGAATTCTCCATTCTTCTCCGTCCGGCGACATTTACTGCGGACTCGATGAGGTAACGTTCTTCTATTTACACAATTTACCTTCCTCCCTAATTAATTACCAGTCGCCTCATTTTAAGAATCTGCGTCCTGAACCCTGAGCCGCGGCCGACACTGAACCAGCAGAACCAGGAAACATTCAGCAACCGATCAGATCACTGGATCTCAAGGAAAAGGATCCGTTCTGAGAGATGAATATTCCTGGCGGGGGTGGGGGGCACGTAGTGATCGTTCTCATATATGGACCTGTGGCTGGGGGAGTAGGGGGGGACACGGCTCCATTCACACCACATTACCACGGATACGGAATCCAACAGAAAAAAATGGCGGCACCTCCCAGCAGACGCCATTATGCAGTTGCTCCCCCTCCATCACTTTACCACCTGATGTCCATGTAAAATATACATAAAACTTTAGAATATTATTCCACGACGGACTGACAGACAGCCCAGAAAGCCGGGGGAGGGGATCTGCTCACGTGGACCGGGGGTGAGGATCTGCTCATGTGGACCAGGGAAGTGGATTTGCTCATGTGGACCGGGGGAGAGGATCTGCTCATGTGGACCAGGTGAGAGGATCTGCTCACGTGGACCGGGGGTGAGGATCTGCTCACGTGGACCGGGGGAGTGGATCAGCTCATGTGGACCGGGGGAGAGGATCTGCTCATGTGGACCGGGGAATAGGATCTGCTCATGTGGACCGGGGGAGAGGATCTGCTCATGTGGACTGGGGGAGGGGATCTGCTCACGTGGACCGGGGAAAGAAGATCTGCTCATGTGGACTGGGGGAGGGGATCTAATCATGTGGATCGGGGGAGAGGATCTGCTCACGTGGAAAGAGGGAGTGGTTCTGCTCATGTGTTCCAGGGGAGTGGATCTGCTCTTGTGGACTGGGGAAGAGGATCTGCTCATGTGGACTGGGGAGGAGGATCTGCTCATGTGGACCGAAGGTGAGGATCTGCTCATGTGGACCAGGAGAGAGGATCTGCTCATGTGGACCGGGAAAGGGGATCCGCTTATGTGGACCAGGCGGAGAGGATCTGCTCGCGTGGCCAGGCGGAGAGGACCTGCTTACATGGACTGGGGGAGAGGTTCAGCTCATGTGGACATGGAGAGGTGATCTGCTCATGTGGACCGGGAGAGGGGTCTGCTTATGTAAACCAGGGGAGAGGATCTGCGCACGTGGCCTGGAGGAGGGGATCTGCTCTTGTGGACTGAAGGTGAGGATCTGCTTATGTGGATTGGGGGAGAGTATCTGCTCATGTGAGCTGAGAGAGAGGATCTGCTCATGTGGACCGAATGAGAGGCTCTGCTTATGTGGCCCGAAGGAGAGGATCTGCTTATGTGAGCCAGGGGAGTGGATCTGCTCATGTGGACCTGGAGTGGGGTCTGCTTACGTAAACCAGCGGAGAGGATCTGCTCATGTATAATGGGGGAGGATCTGCTCATGTGGACCGAAGGAGAGGATCTGCTCATGTGGGACGAGGGAGAGGATCTGCTCACGTGGGCTGGGGGAGAGGTTCTGCTCATGTGGACTGGGGAAGAGGTACTGCTCATGTGGACCAGGCGAGAGGATCTGCTCATGTGGAATGAGAAAAATAATCTGCTCATATGAACCTGGATAGAGGATCTGCTAATGTGGACCTGGATAGAGGATCTGCTTATGTGGGCCGGGGGAGTGGATCTGCTCAGGTGGACCGAGGGAGAGGATCTGCTTACGTGGAATGGGGGAGAGGTTCTGATCATGTGGAATGGGGGAGAGGATCTGCTCATGTGGAATGGGGGAGAGGATCTGCTCGTGTGGACCTGGAGAGGGGATCTGCTCATGTGGACCAGGGGAGAGGATCTGCTCACATGGCCTGGAGGAGGGGATCTGCTCATGTGGACCGAAGGAGAGGATCTGCTCATGTGGACTGAGGGAGAGGATCTGCTCATGTGGACTGAGGGAGAGGATCTGCTTATGTGGTCCGAATGAGAGGATCTGCTTATGTGGACTGGGAGAGGGGTCTGCTTACGTAAAGCAGGGGAGAGGATCTGCTCATGTGTAATGGGGGGAGGATCTGCTCATGTGGACCGAAGGAGAGGATCTGCTCATGTGAGCCGGGGGAGTGGATCTGCTCAGGTGGACCGAGGGAGAGGATCTGCTCACGTGGACTGGGGGAGAGGTTATGCTCATGTGGACCAGGCGAAAGGATCTGCTCATGTGGAATGGGGGAGAGGATCTGCTCATGTGGACCTGGAGAGAGGATATGCTCATGTGGACCTGGATAGAGGATCTGCTAATGTGGGCCTGGGGAGTGGATCTGCTCAGGTGGACCGAGGGAGAAGATCTGCTTAAGTTGACTGGGGGATAGGTTCTGATCATGTGGAATGGGGGAGAGGATCTGCTCATGTGGACCTGGAGAGAGGATCTGCTCATGTGGACCTGGAGAGAGGATCTGCTCAGGTGGACCGAGGGAGAGGATCTGCTTACGTGGACGGGGGAGAGGTTCTGATCATGTGGAATGGGGGAGAGGATCTGCTCATGTGGAATCGGGGAGAGGATCTGCTCATGTGGACCTGGAGAGAGGATCTGCTCATGTGGACCTGGAGAGAGGATCTGCTCATGTGGACTGGGAGAGGGGATCTGCTCATGAGGACCGGGAGAGGGGATCTGCTCATGTGGACCTGGAGAGAGGATCTGTTCATGTGGACCGGGAGAAGGGATCTGCTCATGAGGACCGGGAGAGGGGATCTGCTCATGTGGACCTGGAGAGAGGATCTGTTCATGTGGACCTGGAGAGAGGATCTGCTCATGTGGACCGGGAGAGGAGATCTGCTCATGAGGACCGGGAGAGAGGATCTGCTCATGTGGACCTGGATAGAGGATCTGCTAATGTGGGTCGGGGGAGTGGATCTGCTCAGGTGGACTGGGGGAGAGGTTCTGATCATGTGGAATGGGGGAGAGGTTCTGATCATGTGGAATGGGGGAGAGGATCTGCTCATGTGGAATGGGGGAGGGGATCTGCTCATGTGGAATGGGGGAGAGGATCTGCTCATGTGGCCCGGGAGAGGGGATCTGCTCGTGTGGACCGGGAGAGGGGATCTGCTCGTGTGGACCGGGAGAGGGGATCTGCTCATGTGGACCGAGAGAGGCGATCTGCTCATGTGGCCCGGGAGAGGGGATCTGCTCGTGTGGACTGGAAGAGGGGATCCACTTATGTGGACCAAGGGAGAGGATCTACTCATGTGGACTGAGGGAGAAGTTCTGCCCATATGGACCAAGGTAAATGATCTGCTCATGTGGACTTGGGGAGAGGTTTAGCTCATTTGGACTGGGGGAGAGGATCTGTTCATGTGGACCTGGAGGGGGGATCTGCTCATGTGGACCTGGAGAGGGGATCTGCTCATGTGGACCTGGAGAGGGGATCTGCTCATGTGGACCAGGGGAGAGGATCTGCTCGCGTGGCCAGGCGGAGAGGACCTGCTCACATGTACTGGGGGAGAGGTTCTGCTCATGTGGACTGAGGTAAATGATCTCGTCTAGTGGACTGACAGAGAAGTTCTGCCCATATGGACCAAGGTAAATTATCTGCTCATCTGGACATAGGGAGAGTTTCAGCTCATGTGGACATTGAGAGGGGTCTGCTTATGTAAACCAGGGGAGAGGATCTGCTCACGTGGCCTGGAGGAGGGGATCTGCTCATGTGGACCGAAGGAGAGGATCTGCTCATGTGGATTGGGAGAGAGGATCTGCTCATGTGGACTTGGAGAGAGGATCTGCTCATGTGGACCTGGAGAGAGGATCTGCTCATGTGGACTGGGAGAGGGGATCTGCTCATGAGGCCCGGGAAAGGGGATCTGCTCATATGGACCGGGAGAGGGGATCTGCTCATGAGGATCGGGAGAGGGGATCTGCTCATGAGGATCGGGAGAGGGGATCTGCTCATGTGGACCTGGATAGAGGATCTGCTAATCTGGACCAGGGGAGTGGATCTGCTCAGGTGGACCGAGGGAGAGGATCTGCTTACGTGGACTGGGGGAGAGGTTCTGATCATGTGGAATGGGGGAACGGTTCTGATCATGTGGAATGGGGGAGAGGTTCTGATCATGTGGAATGGGGGAGAGGATCTGCTCATGTGGAATCGGGGAGAGGATCTGCTCATGTGGACCTGGAGAGAGGATCTGCTCATGTGGACCTGGAGAGAGGATCTGCTCATGTGGACCGGGAGAGGAGATCTGCTCATGAGGACCGGGAGAGAGGATCTGCTCATGTGGACCTGGATAGAGGATCTGCTAATGTGGGTCGGGGGAGTGGATCTGCTCAGGTGGACTGGGGGAGAGGTTCTGATCATGTGGAATGGGGGAGAGGTTCTGATCATGTGGAATGGGGGAGAGGATCTGCTCATGTGGAATGGGGGAGAGGATCTGCTCATGTGGAATGGGGGAGAGGATCTGCTCATGTGGACCTGGAGAGAGGATCTGCTCATGTGGACCGGGAGAGGGGATCTCCTCATGAGGACCAGGGAGAGGGGATCTGCTCATGTGGACCTGGAGAGAGGATCTGCTCATGTGGACCGGGAGAGGGGATCTGCTCATGTGGACCGGGAGAGGGGATCTGCTCATGTGGCCCGGGAGAGGGGATCTGCTCATGTGGACCGGGAGAGGGGATCTGCTCATGTGGACCGGGAGAGGGGATCTGCTCATGTGGACTGGGAGAGAGGATCTGCTCATGTGGACCTGGAGACAGGATCTGCTCATGTGGACCTGGAGAGAGGATCTGCTCATGTGGACTGGGAGAGGGGATCTGCTCATGAGACCCGGGAAAGGGGATCTGCTCATATGGACCGGGAGAGGGGATCTGCTCATGAGGATCAGGAGAGGGGATCTGCTCATGAGGATCGGGAGAGGGGATCTGCTCATGTGGACCGAAGGAGAGGATCTGCTCATGTGGATTGGGAGAGAGGATCTGCTCATGTGGACCTGGAGAGAGGATCTGCTCATGTGGACCTGGAGAGAGGATCTGCTCATGTGGACTGGGAGAGGGGATCTGCTCATGAGGCCTGGGAAAGGGGATCTGCTCATATGGACCGGGAGAGGGGATCTGCTCATGAGGATCGGGAGAGGGGATCTGCTCATGAGGATCGGGAGAGGGGATCTGCTCATGTGGACCTGGATAGAGGATCTGCTAATGTGGACCAGGGGAGTGGATCTGCTCAGGTGGACCGAGGGAGAGGATCTGCTTACGTGGACCGGGGGAGAGGTTCTGATCATGTGGAATGGGGGAACGGTTCTGATCATGTGGAATGGGGGAGAGGTTCTGATCATGTGGAATGGGGGAGAGGTTCTGATCATGTGGAATGGGGGAGAGGATCTGCTCATGTGGAATCGGTGAGAGGATCTGCTCATGTGAACCTGGAGAGAGGATCTGCTCATGTGGACCTGGAGAGAGGATCTGCTCATGTGGACTGGGAGAGGGGATCTGCTCATGAGGACCGGGAGAGGGGATCTGCTCATGTGGACCTGGAGAGAGGATCTGCTCATGTGGACCGGGAGAAGGGATCTGCTCATGAGGACCGGGAGAGGGGATCTGCTCATGTGGACCTGGAGAGAGGATCTGCTCATGTGAACCGGGAGAGGGGATCTGCTCATGTGGACCGGGAGAGATGATCTGCTCATGTGGACCTGGAGAGAGGATCTGCTCATGTGGACCGGGAGAGGAGATCTGCTCATGAGGACCGGGAGAGAGGATCTGCTCATGTGGACCTGGATAGAGGATCTGCTAATGTGGGTCGGGGGAGTGGATCTGCTCAGGTGGACTGGGGGAGAGGTTCTGATCATGTGGAATGGGGGAGAAGTTCTGATCATGTGGAATGGGGGAGAGGATCTGCTCATGTGGAATGGGGGAGAGGATCTGCTCATGTGGAATGGGGGAGAGGATCTGCTCATGTGGACCTGGAGAGAGGATCTGCTCATGTGGACCGGGAGAGGGGATCTGCTCATGTTGACCGGGAGAGGGGATCTGCTCATGTGGCCCGGGAGAGGGGATCTGCTCGTGTGGACCGGGAGAGGGGATCTGCTCGTGTGGACCGGGAGAGGGGATCTGCTCATGTGGACTGGGAGAGGGGATCTGCTCGTGTGGACTGGAAGAGGGGATCCACTTATGTGGACCAAGGGAGAGGATCTGCTCATGTGGACTGAGGAAGAAGTTCTGCCCATATGGACCAAGGTAAATGATCTGCTCATGTGGACTTGGGGAGAGGTTTAGCTCATTTGGACTGGGGGAGAGGATCTGCTCATGTGGAATAGGGGAGAGGATCTGTTCATGTGGACCCGGAGAGGGGATCTGCTCATTTGGACCTTGAGGGGGGATCTGCTCATGTGGACCTGGAGAGGGGATCTGCTCATGTGGACCTGGAGAGGGGATCTTCTCATGTGGACCAGGGGAGAGGATCTGCTCGCGTGGCCAGGCGGAGAGCACCTGCTCACATGTACTGGGGGAGAGGTTCTGCTCATGTGGACTGAGGTAAATGATCTCCTCTAGTGGACTGACGGAGAAGTTCTGCCCATATGGACCAAGGTAAATTATCTGCTCATCTAGACATAGGGAGTTTTAGCTCATGTGGACATTGAGAGGGGTCTGCTTATGTAAACCAGGGGAGAGGATCTGCTCACGTGGCCTGGAGGAGGGGATCTGCTCATGTGGACCGAGGGAGAGGATCTGCTCATGAGGATCGGGAGAGGGGATCTGCTCATGAGGCCCGGGAGAGGGGATCTGCTCATGTGGACCGGAAGAGGGGATCTGCTCATGAGGATCGGGAGAGGGGATCTGCTCATGAGGATCGGGAGAGGGGATCTGCTCATGAGGATCGGGAGAGGGGATCTGCTCATGTGGACCTGGATAGAGGATCTGCTCATGTGGACCTGGAGAGGGGATCTGCTCATGTGGACCGGGGGAGGATCTGCTCATGTGGACCGGGGGAGAGGATCTGCTCATGTGGACCGGGGGAGAGGATCTGCTCATGTGGACCTGGAGAGGGGATCTGCTCATGAGGATCAGGAGAGGAGATCTGCTCATGTGGACCGGAAGAGGGGATCTGCTCATGTGGACTGGAAGAGGGGATCTGCTCATGAGGATCGGGAGAGGGGATCTGCTCATGAGGATCGGGAGAGGGGATCTGCTCATGTGGACCTGGATAGAGGATCTGCTCATGTGGACCTGGAGAGGGGATCTGCTCATGTGGACCGGGGGAGAGGATCTGCTCATGTGGACCGGGGGAGAGGATCTGCTCATGTGGACCGGGGGAGAGGATCTGCTCATGTGGACCTGGAGAGGGGATCTGCTCATGAGGATCAGGAGAGGGGATCTGCTCATGAGGCCCGGGAGAGGGGATCTGCTCATGTGGACCGGAAGAGGGGATCTGCTCATGAGGATCGGGAGAGGGGATCTGCTCATGTGAACCTGGATAGAGGATCTGCTAATGTGGACCGGGGGAGAGGATCTGCTCATGTGGAACGGGGGAGAGGATCTGCTCATGTGGACCGGGGGAAAGGATCTGCTTATGTGGACCGGGGGAGAGGATCTGCTCATGTGGACCTGGAGAGGGGATCTGCTCATGTGGACCGGGGGAGAGGATCTGCTCATATTGGAAAGTCTGATCCGAGCAGAGGAGAGGTGCTGCTACACTGGGACGACTGATTATAATGCTGCCATATAGCAGAATGCTGGGAGATTAATTGAACTTTCCATGGTTCATTCCTATCAGAGGTGATACTTTTCCTTTAAAGGGACAGCTCATGTAGTTTTAGTCATTCTCTGTACGGGTGGTTTACAGCGAAGGGTTAATCAGAAACCCAATCAGGAGTTACAGAAGAGGAATGAACGTGGTTGTCCTGACCCCTCCCGGAATTATTTCCCCATGAGGCATCTTTGAAACAACAGAAGGTGTGACTGGACTTACTTGTTAGGTTCTGGGAGGGTTCGGACCTCTCCTCCTCTGTGGTGTCCGTGTCGTCGTCCTGCTCATCTGTGTCCTCGGACTCGTCGCTGTCCTCTATCCACGTCCCCGGCATCAGTCCAGAAGAGTCGTAGGAGTTACATAGTGGCCCCACAATGTGAGTTATAAAAGATTCTTGAAGTTTGGCCAATTGAGGGGCCGATCGATCCATAAAGGGGCTGATCGGGAGGCCGAGGCTGGCTTCTTCATCGCCCTGGAAACAGACAGCAGACGGTCACTACAGTCCGCAGCTCCTCCGCTCTATTACACATCTCTGTCTTACTGCCAAGAGATTACAGCTGTGAAGCCTTGTTGTCAGATCCTCTTCTTTTTGGGTTGTCGATGCCCCTCCCACTGAGATCTTTTCATTATGGAAGAGGAGACAGGTCTAAGGTGTCTGCAGGTGAAGATTTAGGCGGCTCTATAAGGTCCCAGAGAGGAGAGGATCTGCACTTTAGGCTTGTGGAGCTTTTATATCCCTAACCCTGATCTGCAGAACAACATAGAGAAGTGACGAAAAGCGGCGGAAAATCCGGAACATCGCAGATTATTTCCAATTATTCAACTATAATTACAACGTGGCCTCAGGATTGGGACGAGCTCCTCGAATTTCTGTATGTCAAAAATTCTCCCCCATTAAAGGGGTATTCCATCTTAAGCACTTTTGGCATATTCACAGTCCCACCTCCTGGCGGCCAGTCCCCGCACAGTCCCATGACGAAGCGGCTGGGCTTGTGTGCGGCCTTCTCCTTTAAGGTTCCAGATAGCGCGCCTCTTTCCATAACTCCCATAGATTTTAATATGGATATGACATAAATGCTAACGTTTGGAATACCGCTTTAAGAGGGAGGAGTTAAAACAATCCAGGAGGAGAGGAAGCTCCAGTTTAAGCCCAAAAATGTATTTATGACCTTAAAGGGCCGGTGTCCATTCTCCTGTAAATAATTGTATCGTTATGTCATAAAAAAAAGTTCTGCAACTTTCTGATAGACTTTGTCAAGATCTCTGCTTGCTGTTAGACATTGCTTATATTGAAGGGCTAATAACCTGTCTTGACCTAGTACTGCCGACACAGCTGAAAGCTTGTTACAATGTATCAGTGGAGGTAAGGGCTTTCCGTCTGTTTAGCTCAGACTGGATACAACTGTAACAAACCCCCTGCCGTGAAAAGTATTAGGCCAGGATGGGTTTTCAGCCGCCGGATGTAAACAATAAATGTTCCCATTCACTGACAGGAAGCAGATATTGACAAAGAATTAAAGCATAAAACCTATTAATAACGTTTCATTCTGCAGGGATGAAGCTTCATGGACGGCCCGTTGGCCCTCATCTCCCGGACGATGTAGAGAAGATGCACCTTCTGGAGACTCATTTCAATAGAAGGATTAGGAGCAGTCACCTGCAGGGGCCCGGGGACCCCCATGAGGCTCACCTGCTCATAGAACTCATTGACGATGCCCTCTGTCCACTTTAAATGGAGGTCTTTGCACTTGGCGGGTCCGTTGATGTCGGCCAGCTTAATGCACATTTGACAAACCAACAATCGGTCGTTCTCATTTGACCAATCGATTCCGGGGCCGACGTCTTCATTCACCTTTAAGGGAGAGAACGAGACGTAAGACGGAGACCGGGGGCGGCAGAGGCGCAGGACGGCAGAGGCGCAGGACGGAAGAGGCGCAGGACGGAAGAGGCGCAGGACGGCAGAGGCGCAGGATGGCAGAGGCGCAGAACGGCAGAGGCGCAGGACGGAAGAGGCGCAGGACGGCAGAGGCGCAGGACGGAAGAGGCGCAGGATGGAAGAGGCGCAGAACGGCAGAGGCGCAGGACGGAAGAGGCGCAGGACGGCAGAGGCGTAGGACGGAAGAGGCGCAGGACGGCAGAGGCGCAGGACGGAAGAGGCGCAGGACGGAAGAGGCGCAGGACGGAAGAGGCGCAGGACGGAAGAGGCGCAGGACGGAAGAGGCGAAGGACGGCAGAACTCACTTCTCACCTTCGCATTGAACTCAGCCAGGAAATCAAAGTGTTTCTTGAGGTCGGTGGCCAGAATGGCCTCGATGACCAGGAAGCGAAACCTCTTGAACTCCATGTGGTCTAAGTTGACTAAGAAGTTGTATTCAGGCCTGGAGAGGAAGAGGTTCCAGGCGGCGGCGGCGTGGTGATTCTCCAGGACTGACCGGTCATTATACAGCACTGCCTAGAAAACGAGGCCTCCAGTCATTTACTGTCCCATATAGAATATAAATCCTCTCATGTATAGCCCCTCCCATATAAATATAGAACATATAGCCCCTCCCATATAAATACAGAACATATAGCCCCTCCCAAATAAATACAGCACATATAGCCCCTCCCAAATAAATACAGAACATATAGCCCCTCCCATATAAATACAGCACATATAGCCCCTCCCATATAAATAGAGAACATATAGCCCCTCCCATATAAATATAGAACATATAGCCCCTCCCATATAAATATAGAACATATAGCCCCTCCCATATAAATACAGAACATATAGCCCCTCCCATATAAATACAGAACATATAGCCCCTCCCATATAAATACAGCACATATAGCCCCTCCCATATAAATATAGAACATATAGCCCCTCCCATATAAATATAGAACATATAGCCCCTCCCATATAAATATAGAACATATAGCCCCTCCCATATAAATATAGAACATATAGCCCCTCCCATATAAATACAGAACATATAGCCCCTCCCATATAAAAATAGAACATATAGCCCCTCCCATATAAATATAGAACATATAGCCCCTCCCATATAAATATAGAACATATAGCCCCTCCCATATAAAATATAGCCCCTCCCATATAAAATATAGCCCCTCCCGTTAAATATAACATATAGCCCCTCCCATAATATAATTGATAATATAGCCCCTCCCACATTATTATAATTAGAACACAGCCACGTTTCGGGCCCGATCTCTTACCTGGGGGGCATTAGTAGCTACTAGGAAGGCATTTGTTCTTCCCGGATGGTCATAGTCGTGCATGGCCGCCGCTACGTACAACGCCATCAGCTCTAGGGACGGAATATTACCCGATAAACATCCGTACGTCTCCTCAGAAGGATTGTACGTCTTAGAGAAGACATATCCCATGTGTCCGTGCGTGATTCCACTGTCAGAATCTGCGGGAGAGAGGACACAGGAGCTTAAACTTCAATGTATAGAGTGACCGACAACTACTGGGAGCCCAGTTGTCAGACCCCGCCCCAAGTAATGAGGCTGGAAAGACCTGAAAGTGACAGGTTCCGGCTGATAATCTATAGTATAATATACAGAAGATATAATGTCGGACCCCCGGCGGCTGCGGGAAGATGAGGGGCAGGACCCAGACATTTACATTGTATCTTCTAGACATTCTCAGAATATTGTGAGGTGTAATAAATGTCACCGACTGAAGAGGGCGCAGTACCGGAATCACTGGCGGAGCTGTGATCGTTCACCACGGTCTGGAGTCCTGGGATGGCCTGAGTGCTCAGATACCAGACGGCGTGCAGGACATCAGTGGCGTGGATCCGATTGTGATCTGAAAAATTCAAAGTGTTTACAGTCACTGCCACCTAGTGGTCACACACTGCAACTGCAAGATGTATATAGCAATACACAATGTATCACACCCATCATCCCTGACCCCAGGAGCTCACAATCTAATCTCCCTATCACACACAATGTATCACTCCCATCATCCCTGAGCCCAGGAGCTCACAATCTAATCTCCCTATCACATACAATGTATCACTCCCATCATCCTGACCCCAAGAGCTCACAATCTAATCTCCCTATCACACAATGTATCACTCTCATCATCCTGACCCCAGGAGCTCACAATCTAATCACCATATCACACACAATGTATCACTCCCATCATCCTGACCCCAGGAGCTCACAATCTAATCACCCTATCACACACAATGTATCACTCTCATCATCCTGACCCCAGGAGCTCACAATCTAATCTCCCTATCACACAATGTATCACTCCCATCATCCTGACCCCAAGAGCTCACAATCTAATCTCCCTATCACACAATGTATCACTCCCATCATCCCTGACCCCAAGAGCTCACAATCTAATCTCCCTATCACACATACAATGTATCACTCCCATCATCCCTGTCCCCAGGAGCTCACAATCTAATCTCCAGATCACACACAATGTATCACTCCCATAATCCCTGACCCCAAGAGCTCACAATCTAATCTCCCTATCACATACAATGTATCACTCCCATCATCCCTGACCCAGGAGCTCACAATCTAATCTCCCTATCACATACAATGTATCACTCCCATCATCCCTGACCCCAGGAGCTCACAATCTAATCTCCCTATCACACACAATGTATCACTCCCATCATCCCCGGCCCCAGGAACTCACAATCTAATCTCCCTATCACAGAATGTATCACTCCCATCATCCCTGACCCCAGGAGCTCACAATCTAATCTCCCTCACACAATGTATCACTCCCATCATCCCTGACCCCAGGAGCTCACAGTCTAATCTCCCTATCACACAGAATGTATCACTCTCATCATCCTGACCCAGGAGCTCACAATCTAATCTCCCTATCAAACAATGTATCACTCCCATCATCCCTGACCCAGGAGCTCACAATCTAATCTCCCTATCACACACAATGTATCACTCCCATCATCCCTGATCCAGGAGCTCACAATCTAATCTCCCTATCACACACAATGTATCACTCCCATCATCCCTGACCCAGGAGCTCACAATCTAATCTCCCTATCACACACAATGTATCACTCCCATCATCCCTGACCCAGGAGCTCACAATCTAATCTCCCTATCACACAATGTATCACTCCCATCATCCTGACCCCAGGAGCTCACAGTCTAATCTCCCTATCACACAATGTATCACTCTCATCATCCTGACCCCAGGAGCTCACACTCTAATCTCCCTATCACACACAATGTATCACTCCCATCATCCCTGACCCAGGAGCTCACAATCTA
Source organism: Rhinoderma darwinii (assembly GCF_050947455.1). Taxonomy (NCBI): domain Eukaryota; kingdom Metazoa; phylum Chordata; class Amphibia; order Anura; family Rhinodermatidae; genus Rhinoderma; species Rhinoderma darwinii. The sequence continues at coordinate 96,155 of NW_027464201.1, read as the reverse complement.
TTTCCAGCACATTACTTGCGCCATTTTTCTGTTGCCGATAGATACATGCACCCCAATGTTTACCTCATGGCTCCTTTAAGATGATGGCGTCCTCCCCCCCCTCGGGACCCGACCTGCCGGCGACTTCTCACCCGGACGCATAAAGCGGCAAAAAGGTAATTAAACTTTCATAGCGACATGTCAGAGGTTTTGATCGCTGGGGTCCGAGCACGGAGACCCCCACCGATCGCCAGAAAGAAGCGGCAGAAGCGCCCGGGTGACCTCTGTGCCGCTTCGTTTCCTCGGAGCGGTGTACGGGCTCCATAGAAGGTCTATGAGGAAAACCGATCAGAAACGAAGCGGCACAGAGGTCACCCGGGCGCTTCTGCCGCTTCTTTCTGGCGATCGGTGGGGGTCTCCGTGCTCGGACCCCAGCGATCAAAACTTCTGACATGTCGCTATGAAAGTTTAGTTACCCTTTAAATATAGAATGACCCCAATAGTGCTGAAACGTATGTACCCCCTTATCATATGCCCCCCGCTACGCCCCCCATGAGCAGGTGTAATAATAGGAGTCGCCCCCTGGTGGTGGGCTCCGCACTCACAGGGGATGTCTCTGTATCCGTTCTCCAGCGCGTGGAAGTAGTTCATGAATTCCTTCAGCGGAATCTTAAACGTCTCCAGCAAATTCATGTCATCGAAGAGCCGATACGACATCTGAAACGAGAGGCAGCGCAATGAGCAGGACTCACCCGTCCCCATCATACCATGGCTGCTAAAAGAGAGCAGCAGCTGGAGAATCCTGGACAGGATGGAATTAGTCACAGATTTAAAGTAAAACCACTTTTGTAGAAAAATGTCTTATACTCAAGTCACATCAAAAGCTGCATTCACAGTTTTGCTGGTTTCTTGTCACCAGAGTACAATGCTTGCTGGGAGCTCAGACTGCTAGAGCTATGTGTCTGCCGAACGTAGGATAATCGTGACAGCAGCTCTGGGTGTGTGTGGAGTATAATACATGGTATAATGGCAGAATTGTGACTGCAGTTCTGGATGTCACTAGAATATCACATAACGTAACAGCAGAATAGTGACTGCAGCTCTGGATGTGACTGGAGTATAAGACATGATGTCACCCAAGAATAGTGACTGCAGCTCTGGATGTGACTGGAGTATAAGACATGATGTCACCCAAGAATAGTGACTGCAGCTCTGGATGTGACTGGAGTATAAGGCATGATGTCACCCCAGAATAGTGACTGCAGCTCTGGATGTGACTGGAGTATAAGACATGATGTCACCCCAGAATAGTGACTGCAAAGCTCTGGATGTGACTGGAGTATAAGACATGATGTCACCCCAGAATAGTGACTGCAGCTCTGGATGTGACTGGAGTATAAGACATGATGTCACCCCAGAATAGTGACTGCAGCTCTGGATGTGACTGGAGTATAAGACATGATGTCACCCCAGAATAGTGACTGCAGCTCTGGATGTGACTGGAGTATAAGACATGATGTCACCCCAGAATAGTGACTGCAGCTCTGGATGTGACTGGAGTATAAGACATGATGTCACCCCAGAATAGTTACTGCAGCTCTGGATGTGACTGGAGTATAAGACATGATGTCACCCAAGAATAGTAACTGCAGCTCTGGATGTGACTGGAGTATAAGACATGATGTCACCCCAGAATAGTGACTGCAGCTCTGGATGGGACTGGAGTATAAGACATGATGTCACCCCAGAATAGTGACTGCAGCTCTGGATGTGACTGGAGTATAAGACATGATGTCACCCCAGAATAGTGACTGCAGCTCTGGATGTGACTCACAGATCAGTAAATGGTTGTAAAGTGACAGGTTTAAGGTTGGAGGTTGAGACAATGACACTCGCTGTCAGTTATTTGCCCCTGTCATCTGCCCCCAGGAGGTGAGATACCCCCTGCTGCCTGTATGGCTCTTACCTGGCTGAGGATTCTGCCGCCTTTCTGTCCCGTTATCTCCATCAGGTCAAATATAGGAAAGTTCCAATTGTTCACCTCTCCCATGAGGACCTCTATGTTCTCCATAATGAGGGGCTCCGGGGCCAGGAGGGGCTTGTCCTGACAATCAGAGAAGGCCGTCAGTTCTCAGCCGCTGCCTCATATTACAGACATAATGTCGCTCCGTGGAGCTTGCGGTAGTCTGAGATCCCCCTCCTATGTCATCAGAGGCTAATGATGCGGTGTCCCTCCCCCATGCTTTACACTGCAGCTCTGCTTGTTCAGATTGGCTGCTGTGTCAAGCTCAGCAGGAGGTCAGTGCATGGAGAGATGATTACAGGGTCAGAAGATTATAAACAAAAGTTCATCAGAAATTTGGTGAATAGTCTGTGGGGAGGAGCCTAAATGAGGGGGAGGAGCCTGGAGAGCGGATATAATGAATTATTACAGGATTTATATATATTATTATCAGCGAATTACAAACAAATGATCACACAAAGAGCTGAATTCTGCTTGCTGCAGTTACCACTAGGGGGAGCTCACTACGTACAGATATATACAGCTCCAATAGAATTACATGATAAGATTCTGCTGCCTGCAGTCACCACTAGGGGGAGCTCACTACGTACAGATATATACAGCTCCAATAGAATTACATGATAAGATTCTGCTGCCTGCAGTCACCACTAGGGGGAGCTCACTACATACAGATATATACAGCTACCATAGAGTTACATGATAACATTCTACTGCCTGCAGACACCACTAGGGGGAGCTCACTACATACAGATATATACAGCTCCCATAGAGTTACATGATAACATTCTGCTGCCTGCAGCCACCACTAGAGGGAGCTCACTACATACAGATATATACAGCTCCCATAGAGTTACATGATAACATTCTGCTGCCTGCAGTCACCACTAGGGGGAGCTCACTACATACAGATATATACAGCTCCCATAGAGTTACATGATAAGATTCTGCTGCCTGCAGTCACCACTAGAGGGAGCTCACTACATACAGATATATACAGCTACCATAGAGTTACATGATAACATTCTACTGCCTGCAGACACCACTAGGGGGAGCTCACTACATACAGATATATACAGCTCCCATAAAGTTACATGATAATAATCTTCTGCCTGCAGTCACCACTAGGGGGAGCTCACTACATACAGATACATACAGCTCCCATAGAGTTACATGATAACATTCTGCTGCCTGCAGTCACCACAAGGGGGAGCTCACTACATACAGATACATACAGCTCCCAAAGAGTTACATGATAACATTCTGCTGCCCGCAGCCACCACTAGGGGGAGCTCACTACATACAGATATATACAGCTACCATAGAGTAACATGATAACATTCTCCTGCCTGCAGCCACCACTAGGAGGAGCTCACTACATACAGATATATACAGCTCCTATAGAGTTACATGATAACATTCTGCTGCCCGCAGCCACCACTAGAGGGAGCTCACTACATACAGATATATACAGCTACCATAGAGTAACATGATAACATTCTCCTGCCTGCAGCCACCACTAGGAGGAGCTCACTACATACAGATATATACAGCTCCCATAGGGTTACATGATAACATTCTGCTGCCTGCAGTCACCACTAGAGGGAGCTCACTACATACAGATCCCATAGAGTTACATGATAACATTCTGCTGCCCGCAGCCACCAGTAGGGGGAGCTCACTACATACAGATATATACAGCTCCTATAGAGTTACATGATAACATTCTGCTGCCCGCCGCCACCACTAGGGGGAGCTCACTACATACAGATATATACAGTTCCCATAGAGTTACATGATGCCACCACTAGGGGGAGCTTGTAGTATTCAGATTTATACAGCAGGGAGCTCTTCCTAGTGGTGAATAAGTAATAAAGTAAAAATAAAAAATGAATAAAAAGTAAAATAAAAATATTTTATAATATATATATAAACAATAAAGCTTCATCAGCGGCGTCGTTGAGGGGTTAATAGAAGTGGCGCACTTTCTGCAGGAATTATAAGAACATGAGACATAAATTCAATATCTACAATAACAAGTGAGAGGTTCAGATGTCTCCGGGGTGCGTGTGCGGTATACAGGGGGTCATTACATAGAGAGAGACTGACCTGCCCCCTCCCCCACTGCGCCTCCCTTGATTTCGCCATGAATCCTGCACGGTTACGTGGTGCTGACATGTGATTGGCTGCGGGCGTCATGTGATCACTGACCTCGGTTGGTAATAGGTCTAGGCTGTCGGGTCGGAACGTTCTGGTGGATTGTGTTAGCTCCGCCTCCACGTCGTCCTGTACGATGTCGCTGCTGTCGGTTTCGTGCGTGCTGTCGTAGTCGGAGGTGGCGTGCGCCGGATCATCTGTAACGACGAGTGACAGCGTTTCCTTATAATCATCTATCTGGTCCCTATAATGGACGCTGGTAATAACGCACGCAGTACCGGCTCTGCTCCCGGAGGGCGGCGTCTCGTCATGGCGGTCCGGCGTCCTCTCCGCTGGATTTCCCTGGTCGTACGTCCTCCCACAGCTGCAACACAGAGATACGTCCGGTCAGGCGCGCGGCACATTCTGCCGTTTTCTTGAGATTTTGTTGCGTTTTAAAACGTTTAAAAAAAACGAATCTGAAAAAACCTTCATGTTCTAAACACCCGCGAGGGCCAAAAGAACGCAACAAAACCGCCAAAAAAACCGCACAATGTGAAGCAGTCACTCATTATATCCACAATCACCACATTTAAAGGGAAACACCACCTGACACCCCCCCCCCCCCCCCCGGCGCCGCTCAGAGAATGTCACTAAAAACCCCGGAACACGGAAATCGCAGTCAGGACTCCGCCCACAGCGACCACTCACCTGCTACACACCCCCGCGGCTTCATGCGGCGGCTCCGGAATCTCGGGGGCGCTCTTCGTACATGTTAAGGTCTTGTGCGGGTTCAGACCCAGCCGGCCGCCATCACCAGCGTCTGTGAATTGGGGGGGGAAGGATTTTATTGTTGGACTGGGGGCCGGTGTCCCGTGAATGGGAGAATGACAAGGAGAGGTAAGCGGAGAAATGCTAGGAGGAATACCTGAGGAACACAGAAGAGACAATGTATCATCATCCACAGCAACAGCAGGGACTCAGGGGGGCACTTACTTTCACATATTACCACTCATAGACGAGGGAGATGCAACAGCAGAATAGTGACTGCAGCTCTGGATGTGACTGGAGTATAAGATATGATGTGACTGCAGCTCTGGATGTGACTGGAGTATAAGACATGATGTGACTGCAGCTCTGGATGTGACTGGAGTATAAGTCATGGTGTAGCAGCAGAATAGTGACTGCAGCTCTGGCTGTGATTGGAGTATAAGACATGTTGTGACTGCAGAAAAGTGACTGCAGCTCTGGCTGTTATTGGAGTATGAGACATGATGTGACTGCAGAATAGTGACTGCAGCTCTGGCTGTTATTGGAGTATGAGACATGATGTGACTGCAGAATAGTGACTGCAGCTCTGGATGTGACTGGAGTATAAGACATGATGTGACTGGAGTATAAGACATGATGTGATTGCAGCTCTGGCTGTGGTTGGAGTATGAGACATGATGTGACTGCAGCTCTGGCTGTGATTGGAATATAAGATATGATGACACTGCAGCTCTGGATGTGATTGGAGGATGTAATATAATATTCAGATGCGGAGCTGCGGTTTGTCCGTGGCCGCTCTCTGTGTTATTGCGACGGTTAATAAACGGCATCTCGCGCTCATCCGCCTCAGTTACAGGATCGGTCAAACTGACATTTTCTAACAAATACACAAACTACTAAACGACAGCGGATGAGACTGAACATCACAGTAATCACCACCATCATCCTCACAACCACCATTATCATGATGAATAGAATGTCAGCACTGCAGTGTAGACTGACACACATACACAGAAGCAGGGGAGGATATCCCCACATCATTCAGGGTGTGTAGAAAGCCTGTGGTGGGTGTACTGGCGCTATCCGTGGTCGTCACCTTCCTATTTCTCTATTACAGCTGCGCCCCCGTCGTCCCCTCACCTTGTCTTCTCTTGGAGTTCAGGTGATTGACGTTGGACACTACAAATGGTGTAGAGAAGGAGCGGCTCTTGCTGATGCCCCCCAGGAGGGTATTATTCCACGTCTCAGGATTGGCACTGCAGGAAATCAGAGAAAAGTACAATGTAACAAACCCTCAGCTGTGACATAAGAAGCAGGGGATATAAGCAGACGTCATTTATAGGTCATACCTGGCAGACGTTGTGTCAGTGGGTTTAATACTGCCGCTGCGATCTCTCCGGACCGGCGCTGGTTCTAGAGTCGGTAAACCGGTGGCCGAGGTGGTCGTGGTCCACGTGGAGGAGACTCTTCGTGACAGTCCTGGTGGAAGACTTCTCCGTAATCGCTGGAAAGCCACAAAAACAACACATGATTGTCCCATAACTGATCCGGAGCTGTGTTCTGCTCCAGTCACATCCAGAGCTGCAGTCACCCCATGTATTCTACTCCAGTCACATCCACAGCTGCAGTCACTATTTCGCTGGATTCCTGTAAACGCTCAATCTGCAGAAGCTCATAGCTCACTGCTGCCCCCTGCTGGTTCAGTCTGTACAGAGGATGTCCTGCTGTAATCACAATGATACTCTGGATCACAGCTAAATTATTTGTGATGTACTAGTCAGAACAGTGCACTCCAAATGACCGCAGCTCTGGATGTGACTGGAGTATAAAACATGATCTGTCTCAGGGTCCGATTAGCAGCTCTGGATGTGATTGGAATATAAAACATGTGTCTCAGGGTCGGATTAGCAGCTTTGGGTGTGGCTGGAGTATAAAACATGATGTATCTCAGGGTCAGAGTAGCAGCTCTGTATGTAACTGGAGTATGACATGATGTGTCTCAGGGTTGGAGTAGCAGCTCTGGATGTGACTGGAGTATGACTGGATTTGGGGTCGTGGTTTGGCTTTACCTTTGGTATCGTCATTTTGTCCCCTTTCTCGGACCCCTCCTCAGAATCGGAACAAGCGTAGTTCTCGCTGAAGTTGACCCTGGGCTTGTGGATGGGCTGGAAGTTCAGCTGAGTGTTTAGAAGATTACTGACCGCCCGCAAGGAAGAGCACACATGGGGGGGCAACGAGGGGTCAACGAGGAGGTCAGTGATGAGACCGTGGGCCTCCCCCATAACAGCGATGTCTACAGTGATGGTGGTACCTGAGGACTGAAGAAGAGGAAACCATCAGACACAGCGCAAGCAAGAGCAAAAATACTGAACAGTACAAACCGGCATATAATAATATTCTGCTGCCTGCAGCCACCACTAGGGGGAGCTCTATGCATACAGATATATACAGCTCCCATAGAGTTACATGATAACATTCTGCTGCCTGCAGTCACCACTAGGGGGAGCTCACTACATACAGATATATACAGCTCCCATAGAGTTACATGATAACATCCTGCTGCCTGCAGTCACCACTAGGGGGAGCTCACTACATACAGATATATACAGCTCCCATAGCCTTACATGATAACATTCTACTGCCTGCAGTCACCACTAGGGGGAGCTCACTACATACAGATACATACAGCTCCCATAGAGTTACATGATAACATTCTGCTGTCTGCAGCCACCACTAGGGGGAGCTCACTACAAACAGATATATACAGCCCCCATGGAGTTACATGATAACATTCTGCTGCCTGCAGCCACCACTAGGGGGAGCTCACTACATACAGATATATACAGCCCCCATGGAGTTACATGATAACATTCTGCTGCCTGCAGCCACCACTAGGGGGAGCTCAATGCATACAGATATATACAGCTCCCATAGTTACATGATAACATTCTACTGCCTGCAGCCACCACTAGAGGGAGCTCACTACATACAGATATATACAGCTCCCATAGAGTTACATGATAACATTCTGCTGCCTGTAGTCACCACTAGGGGGAGCTCACTACATACAGATATATACAGCTCCCATAGAGTTACATGATAATATTCTGCTGCCTGCAGCCACCACTAGGGGGAGCTCAATGCATACAGATATATACAGCCCCCATAGAGTTACATGATAACATTCTGCTGCCTGCAGTCACCACTAGAGGGAGCTCACTACATACAGCTCCCATAGAGTTACATGATAACATTCTGCTGCCTGCAGCCACCACTAGAGGGAGCTCACTACATACAGATATATACAGCTCAGCATAGAGTTACATGATAACAGCCACCACTAGGGGGAGCTCACTACATACAGATACATACAGCTCCCATAGAGTTACATGATAACATTCTGCTGCCTGCAGCCACCACTAGAGGGAACTCACTACATACAGATATATACAGCTCCCATAGAGTTACATGATAACATTCTGCTGCCTGCAGCCACCACTAGGGGGAGCTAACTACATACAGATATATACAGCTCCCATAGAGATACATGATAACATTCTGCTGCCTGCAGTCACCACTAGGGGGAGCTCACTACATACAGATATATACAGCTCCCATAGAGTTACATGATAACATTCTGCTGCCTGCAGCCACCACTAGAGGGAGTTCACTACATACAGATATATACAGCTCCCATAGAGTTACATGATAACATTCTGCTGCCTGCAGCCACCACAAGAGGGAGCTCACTACATACAGATATATACAGCTCCCATAGAGTTACATGATAACATTCTGCTGCCTGCAGTCACCACTAGAAGGATCTCACTACATACTGATATATACAGCCCCCATAGAGTTACATGATAACATTCTGCTGCCTGCAGTCACCACTAGGGGGAGCTCACTACATACAGATATATACAGCTCCCATAGAGTTACATGATAACATTCTGCTGTCTGCAGCCACCACTAGGGGGAGCTCACTACATACAGATATATACAGCTCCCATAGAGTTACATGATAACATTCTACTGCCTGCAGCCACCACTAGGGGGAGCTCACTACATACAGATATATATATATATATACACAGCTCCCATAGAGATACATGATAACATTCAGCTATCAGTAGCCACCAAAAGGGGGAGCTCACTACATACAGAAATATACAGCTCCCATAGAGTTACATAATAACATTCTGCTGCCTGTAGTCACCACTAGGGGGAGCTCACTACATACAGATATATACAGCTCCCATAGAGTTACATAATCACATTCTGCTGCCTGCAGTCACCACTAGGGGGAGCTCACTACATACAGATTTATACAGCTCCCATAGAGTTACATGAAAACATTCTGCTGCCTGCAGCCACCACTAGAGGGAGCTCATTACATACAAATTTATACAGCTCCCATAGAGTTACATGATAACATTCTGCTGCCTGCAGTCACCACTAGGGGGAGCTCCCTACATACAGGTATATACAGCTCCCATAGAGTTACATGATAACATTCTGCTGCCTGCAGTCACCACTAGGGGGAGCTCCCTACATACAGGTATATACAGCACCCATAGAGGAGTATGTTGAGTATGTGATGGGGAGCAGTTCGCTGTCACCAGGGATCTTGTTGCAGTCATTTGTACATCACTGACAGCAGAAACCGCGAAGATACAATGAACCGGAACCCGTTACACGCTCGCTGCGATTATTCATTATACTGAGATCATTTACCACAAAGCACAAACTACAGAAGGTTAATGCAAAGACTCTGCAGAGCATTGCTCCTCTACCTCGTGACATATATTATTATTATCTCATTATATTATATTATTATTATTATATTATTATTATTATTATCTCATTATATTATATTATTATTATTATCTCATTATATTATATTATTATTATCTCGTTATATTATATTATTATTATCTCGTTAGATTATATTATTATTATCTCATTATATTATATTATTATTATCTCATTATATTATATTATTATTATCTCATTATATTATATTATTATTATCTCATTATATTATATTATTATTATCTCATTATATTATATTATTATTATCTCATTATATTATATTATTATTATCTCATTATATTATATTATTATTATCTCATTATATTATATTATTATTATCTCATTATATTATATTATTATTATCTCATTATATTATATTATTATTATCTCATTATATTATATTATTATTATCTCATTATATTATATTATTATTATCTCATTATATTATATTATTATTATCTCGTTATATTATATTATTATTATCTCGTTAGATTATATTATTATTATCTCATTATATTATATTATTATTATCTCATTATATTATATTATTATTATCTCATTATATTATATTATTATTATCTCATTATATTATATTATTATTATCTCATTATATTATATTATTATTATCTCATTATATTATTATTATCTCATTATATTATATTATTATTATCTCATTATATTATTATTATCTCATTATATTATATTATTATTATCTCATTATATTATTATTATCTCGTTATATTATATTATTATTATCTCATTATATTATTATTATCTCATTATATTATATTATTATTATCTCATTATATTATTATTATCTCATTATATTATATTATTATTATCTCATTATATTATTATTATCTCATTATATTATATTATTATTATCTCATTATATTATTATTATCTCGTTATATTATTATTATCTCGTTATATTATATTATTATTATCTCATTATATTATATTATTATTATCTCATTATATTATATTATTATTATCTCATTATATTATATTATTATTATCTCATTATATTATATTATTATTATCTCATTATATTATATTATTATTATCTCATTATATTATTATTATCTCATTATATTATTATTATCTCGTTATATTATATTATTATTATCTCGTTATATTATATTATTATTATCTCATTATATTATATTATTATTATCTCATTATATTATATTATTATTATCTCATTATATTATATTATTATTATCTCATTATATTATATTATTATTATCTCATTATATTATATTATTATTATCTCATTATATTATATTATTATTATCTCATTATATTATAGTGATATATCCTGCAGATTATTACACCACTGAACTCCCTACAGATCTGCAGAACATTGCTCCTCTACCTCCTGACAGATACATAGTGATATATCCTGCAGATTATTACACCACTGACCTCTCTGCAGAACATTGCTCCTCTACCACCTGACAGATACATAGTGATATATCCTGCAGATTATTACACCACTGACCTCTCTGCAGAACATTGCACCTCTACCTCCTGACAGATACACAGTGATATATCCTGCAGATTATTACACCACTGACCTCTCTACAGATCTGCAGAACATCGCTCCTCTACCTCCTGACAGATACATAGTGATATATCCTGCAGATTATTACACCACTGACCTCTCTACAGATCTGCAGAACATTGCGCCTCTGCCTCCTGACAGATACATAGTGATATATCCTGCAGATTATTATACCACTGACCTCTCTACAGATCTGCAGAACATTGCTCCTCTACCTCCTGACAGATAGTGATATATTCTGCAGATTATTACACCACTGACCTCTCTACAGATCTGCAGAACATTGCTCCTCTACCTCTTGACAGATACATAGTGATATATTCTGCAGATTATTACACCACTGACCTCTATACAGATCTGCAGAACATCGCTCCTCTACCTCCTGACAGATACATAGTGATATATCCTGCAGATTATTACACCACTGACCTCTCTACAGATCTGCAGAACATTGCTCCTCTACCTCCTGACAGATACATAGTGATATATTCAGCAGATTATTACACCACTGACCTCTCTACAGATCTGCAGAACATTGCTCCTCTACCTCCTGACAGATACATAGTGATATATCCTGCAGATTAATACACCACTGACCTCTCTACAGATCTGCAGAACATTGCTCCTCCACCTCCTGACAGATACATAGTGATATATTCTGCAGATTATTACACCACTGTCCTCTCTACAGATCTGCAGAACATTGCTCCTCTACCTCCTGACAGATACATAGTGATATATTTTGCAGATTATTACACCACTGACCTCTCTACAGATCTGCAGAACATTGCTCCTCTACCTCCTGACAGGTACATAGTGATATATCCTGCAGATTATTACACCACTGACCTCTCTGCAGAACATCGCTCCTCTACCTCCTGACAGATACATAGTGATATATCCTGCAGATTATTACACCACTGACCTCTCTACAGATCTGCAGAACATTGCTCCTCCACCTCCTGACAGATACATAGTGATATATCCTGCAGATTATTACACCACTGACCTCTCTGCAGAACACCGCTCCTCTACCTCCTGACTGATACATAGTGATATATTCTGCAGATTATTACACCACTGACCTCTCTACAGATCTGCAGAACATTGCTCCTCCACCTCCTGACAGATACATAGTGATATATCCTGCAGATTATTACACCACTGACCTCTCTACAGATCTGCAGAACATTGCTCCTCTACCTCCTGACAGATACATAGTGATATATCCTGCAGATTATTACACCACTGACCTCTCTACAGATCTGCAGAACATCGCTCCTCTACCTCCTGACAGGTACATAGTGATATATCCTGCAGATTATTACACCACTGACCTCTCTACAGATCTGCAGAACATTGCTCCTCCACCTCCTGACAGATACATAGTGATATAACCTGCAGATTATTACACCACTGACCTCTCTACAGATCTGCAGAACATTGCTCCTCTACCTCCTGACATACATAGTGATATATCCTGCAGATTATTACACCACTGACCTCTCTACAGATCTGCAGAACATCGCTCCTCCACCTCCTGACAGATACATAGTGATATATCCTGCAGATTATTACACCACTGACCTCTCTACAGATCTGCAGAACATTGCTCCTCTACCTCCTGACAGATACATAGTGATATATCCTGCATATTATTACACCACTGACCTCTCTACAGATCTGCAGAACATCGCTCCTCTACCTCCTGACAGATACATAGTGATATATCCTGCAGATTATTACACCACTGACCCCTCTACAGATCTGCAGAACATTGCTCCTCTACCTCCTGACAGATACATAGTGATATATCCTGCATATTATTACACCACTGACCTCTCTACAGATCTGCAGAACATCGCTCCTCTACCTCCTGACAGATACATAGTGATATATCCTGCAGATTATTACACCACTGACCTCTCTACAGATCTGCAGAACATTGCTCCTCTACCTTCTGATAGATACATAGTGATATATTCTGCAGATTATTACACCACTGACCTCTCTACAGATCTGCAGAACATTGCTCCTCTACCTCCTGACAGATACATAGTGATATATTCTGCAGATTATTACACCACTGACCTCTCTACAGATCTGCAGAACATTGCTCCTCTACCTCCTGACAGATACATAGTGATATATCCTGCAGATTATTACACCACTGACCTCTCTACAGATCTGCAGAGCATTGCTCCTCCACCTCCTGACAGGTACATAGTGATATATCCTGCAGATTATTACACCACTGACCTCTCTGCAGATCTGCAGAACATTGCTCCTCCACCTCCTGACAGATACATAGTGATATATCCTGCAGATTATTACACCACTGACCTCTCTAGTGAACTGCAGAACATTGCTCCACTACCACCTGACAGATACATAGTGATATATCCTGCAGATTATTACACCACTGACCTCTCCACAGATCTGCAGCACATTGCTCCTCTACCTCCTGACAGATACATAGTGATATATCCTGCAGATTATTACACCACTGACCTCTCTACAGATCTGCAGAACATTGCTCCTCTACCTTCTGACAGATACATAGTGATATATCCTGCAGATTATTACACCACTGACCTCTCTACAGATCTGCAGAACATTGCTCCTCTACCTCCTGACAGATACATAGTGATATATCCTGCAGATTATTACACCACTGACCTCTCTACAGATCTGCAGAACATTGCTCCTCCACCTCCTGACAGATACATAGTGATATATCCTGCAGATTATTACACCACTGACCTCTCTACAGATTTGCAGAACATTGCTCCTCCACCTCCTGACAGATACATAGTGATATATCCTGCAGATTATTACACCACTGACCTCTACAGATCTGCAGAACATTGCTCCTCTACCTCCTGACAGGTACATAGTGATATATTCTGCAGATTATTACACCACTGACCTCTACAGATCTGCAGAACATTGCTCCTCTACCTCCTGACAGGTACATAGTGATATATCCTGCAGATTATTACACCACTGACCTCTACAGATCTGCAGAACATTGCTCCTCTACCTCCTGACAGATACATAGCGATATATCCTGCAGATTATTACACCACTGACCTCTCTACAGATCTGCAGAACATTGCTCCTCTACCTCCTGACAGATACATAGTGATATATCCTGCAGATTATTACACCACTGACCTCTCTACAGATCTGCAGAACATCGCTCCTCTACCTCCTGACAGATACATAGTGATATATCCTGCAGATTATTACACCACTGACCTCTCTACAGATCTGCAGAACATTGCTCCTCCTCCTCCTGACAGATACATAGTGATATATTCTGCAGATTATTACACCACTGACCTCTCTACAGATCTGCAGAACATTGCTCCTCTACCTCCTGACAGATACATAGTGATATATCCTGCAGATTATTACACCACTGACCTCTCTACAGATCTGCAGAACATTGCTCCTCCACCTCCTGACAGATACATAGTGATATATTCTGCAGATTATTACACCACTGACCTCTCTACAGATCTGCAGAACATTGCTCCTCCACCTCCTGACAGATACATAGCGATATATCCTGCATATTATTACACCACTGACCTCTCTACAGATCTGCAGAACATCGCTCCTCTACCTCCTGACAGATACATAGTGATATATCCTGCAGATTATTACACCACTGACCTCTCTACAGATCTGCAGAACATTGCTCCTCTACCTCCTGACAGATACAGTGATATATCCTGCAGATTATTACACCACTGACCTCTCTACAGATCTGCAGAACATTGCTCCTCTACCTCCTGACAGATACATAGTGATATATCCTGCAGATTATTACACCACTGACCCCTCTACAGATCTGCAGAACATTGCTCCTCCACCTCCTGACAGATACATAGTGATATATACTGCAGATTATTACACCACTGACCTCTCTACAGATCTGCAGAACATTGCTCCTCTACCTCCTGACAGATACATAGTGATATATCCTGCAGATTATTACACCACTGACCTCTCTACAGATCTGCAGAACATTGCTCCTCTACCTCCTGACAGATACATAGTGATATATCCTGCAGATTATTACACCACTGACCCCTCTACAGATCTGCAGAACATTGCTCCTCTACCTCCTGACAGATACATAGTGATATATTCTGCAGATTATTACACCACTGACCTCTCTACAGATCTGCAGAACATTGCACTTCTACCTCCTGACAGATACATAGTGATATAACCTGCAGATTATTACACCACTGACCTCTCTACAGATCTGCAGAACATTGCTCCTCTACGTCCTGACAGATACATAGTGATATATCCTGCAGATTATTACACCACTGACCGCTCTACAGATCTGCAGAACATCGCTCCTCCACCTCCTGACAGATACATAGTGATATATCCTGCAGATTATTACACCACTGACCTCTCTACAGATCTGCAGAACATCGCTCCTCTACCTCCTGACAGATACATAGTGATATATCCTGCAGATTATTACACCACTGACCTCTCTACAGATCTGCAGAACATTGCTCCTCTACCTCCTGACAGATACATAGTCATATATCCTGCAAATTATTACACCACTGACCTCTCTACAGATCTGCAGAACATTGCTCCTCTACCTCCTGACAGATACATAGTGATATATCCTGCAGATTATTACACCACTGACCTCTCTACAGATCTGCAGAACATTGCTCCTCTACCTCCTGACAGATACATAGTGATATATCCTGCAGATTATTACACCACTGAACTCTCTACAGATCTGCAGAACATCGCTCCTCTACCTCCTGACAGATACATAGTGATATATCCTGCAGATTATTTCACCACTGACCTCTCTACAGATCTGCAGAACATTGCTCCTCTACCTCCTGACAGATACATAGTGATATATCCTGCAGATTATCACACCACTGACCTCTCTACAGATCTGCAGAACATCGCTCCTCTACCTCCTGACAGATACATAGTTATATATCCTGCAGATTATTACACCACTGACCTCCCTACAGATCTGCAGAACATTGCTCCTCCACCACCTGACAGATACATAGTGATATATCCTGCAGATTATTACACCACTGACCTCTCTACAGATCTGCAGAACATTGCTCCTCTACCTCCTGACAGATACATAGTGATATATCCTGCAGATTATTACACCACTGACCTCTCTACAGATCTGCAGAACATTGCTCCTCTACCTCCTGACAGATACATAGTGATATATCCTGCAGATTATTACACCACTGACCTCTCTACAGATCTGCAGAACATTGCTCCTCTACCTCCTGACAGATACATAGTGATATATCCTGCAGATATTACACCACTGACCTCCCTAGAGATCTGCAGAACATTGCTCCTCTACCTCCTGACAGATACATAGTGATATATCCTGCAGATTATTACACCACTGACCTCTCTACAGATCTGCAGAACATTGCTCCTCTACCTCCTGACAGATACATAGTGATATATCCTGCAGATTATTACACCACTGACCTCTCTACAGATCTGCAGAACATCGCTCCTCTACCCCCTGACAGATACATAGTGATATATCCTGCAGATTATTACACCACTGACCTCTCTGCAGATCTGCAGAACATTGCTCCTCTACCTCCTGACAGATACATAGTGATATATCCTGCAGATTATTACACCACCGTCGTCTCTACAGACCTGCAGAACATTGCTCCTCCACCTCCTGACAGATACATAGTGATATATCCTGCAGATTATTACACCACTGACCTCTCTAGAGATCTGCAGAACATCGCTCCTCTACCTCCTGACAGATACATAGTGATATATCCTGCAGATTATTACACCACTGACCTCTCTGCAGATCTGCAGAACATTGCTCCTCCACCTCCTGACAGATACATAGTGATATATCCTGCAGATTATTACACCACTGAGCTCTCTACAGATCTGCAGAGCATTGCTCCTCTACCTCCTGACAGATACATAGTGATATATCCTGCAGATTATTACACCACTGACCTCTCTACAGATCTGCAGAACATTGCACCTCTACCTCCTGACAGATTCATAGTGATATATCCTGCAGATTATTACACCACTGACCTCTCTACAGATCTGCAGAACATTGCTCCTCTACCTCCTGACAGATACATAGTGATATATCCTGCAGATTATTACACCACTGACCTCTCTACAGATCTGCAGAACATTGCACCTCTACCTCCTGACAGATACATAGTGATATATCCTGCAGATTATTACACCACTGACCTCTCTGCAGAACATTGCTCCTCTACCTCCTGACAGATACATAGTGATATATCCTGCAGATTATCACACCACTGACCTCTCTACAGATCTGCAGAACATTGCTCCTCTACCTCCTGACAGATACGTAGTGATATATCCTGCAGATTATTACACCACTGACCTCTCTACAGATCTGCAGAACATTGCTCCTCTACCTCCTGACAGATACATAGTGATACATACTGCAGATTATTACACCACTGACCTCTCTGCAGAACATTGCTCCTCTACCTCCTGACAGATACATAGTGATATATCCTGCAGATTATTACACCACTGACCCCTCTACAGATCTGCAGAACATTGCTCCTCTACCTCCTGACAGATACATAGTGATATATTCTGCAGATTATTACACCACTGACCTCTCTACAGATCTGCAGAACATTGCACTTCTACCTCCTGACAGATACATAGTGATATAACCTGCAGATTATTACACCACTGACCTCTCTACAGATCTGCAGAACATTGCTCCTCTACCTCCTGACAGATACATAGTGATATATCCTGCAGATTATTACACCACTGACCGCTCTACAGATCTGCAGAACATCGCTCCTCCACCTCCTGACAGATACATAGTGATATATCCTGCAGATTATTACACCACTGACCTCTCTACAGATCTGCAGAACATCGCTCCTCTACCTCCTGACAGATACATAGTGATATATCCTGCAGATTATTACACCACTGACCTCTCTACAGATCTGCAGAACATTGCTCCTCTACCTCCTGACAGATACATAGTCATATATCCTGCAAATTATTACACCACTGACCTCTCTACAGATCTGCAGAACATTGCTCCTCTACCTCCTGACAGATACATAGTGATATATCCTGCAGATTATTACACCACTGACCTCTCTACAGATCTGCAGAACATTGCTCCTCTACCTCCTGACAGATACATAGTGATATATACTGCAGATTATTACACCACTGAACTCTCTACAGATCTGCAGAACATCGCTCCTCTACCTCCTGACAGATACATAGTGATATATCCTGCAGATTATTTCACCACTGACCTCTCTACAGATCTGCAGAACATTGCTCCTCTACCTCCTGACAGATACATAGTGATATATCCTGCAGATTATTACACCACTGACCTCTCTACCGATCTGCAGAACATCGCTCCTCTACCTCCTGACAGATACATAGTTATATATCCTGCAGATTATTACACCACTGACCTCTCTACAGATCTGCAGAACATTGCTCCTCTACCTCCTGACAGATACATAGTGATATATCCTGCAGATTATTACACCACTGACCTCTCTACAGATCTGCAGAACATTGCTCCTCTACCTCCTGACAGATACATAGTGATATATCCTGCAGATTATTACACCACTGACCTCTCTACAGATCTGCAGAACATTGCTCCTCTACCTCCTGACAGATACATAGTGATATATCCTGCAGATATTACACCACTGACCTCCCTAGAGATCTGCAGAACATTGCTCCTCTACCTCCTGACAGATACATAGTGATATATCCTGCAGATTATTACACCACTGACCTCTCTACAGATCTGCAGAACATTGCTCCTCTACCTCCTGACAGATACATAGTGATATATCCTGCAGATTATTACACCACTGACCTCTCTACAGATCTGCAGAACATTGCACCTCTACCTCCTGACAGATACATAGTGATATATCCTGCAGATTATTACACCACTCTCCTCTCTAGAGATCTGCAGAACATCGCTCCTCTACCTCCTGACAGATACATAGTGATATATCCTGCAGATTATTACACCACTGACCTCTCTAGAGATCTGCAGAACATCGCTCCTCTACCTCCTGTCAGATACACAGTGATATATCCTGCAGATTATTACATCACTGACCTCTCTACTGATCTGCAGAACATCGCTCCTCTACCTCCTGACAGATACATAGTGATATATCCTGCAGATTATTACACCACTGACCTCTCTAGAGATCTGCAGAACATCGCTCCTCCACCTCCTGACAGATACATAGTGATATATCCTGCAGATTATTACACCACTGACCTCTCTACAGATCTGCAGAACATTGCTCCTCTACCTCCTGACAGATACATAGTGATACATCCTGCAGATTATTACACCACTGACCTCTCTGCAGAACATTGCTCCTCTACCTCCTGACAGATACATAGTGATATATCCTGCAGATTATCACACCACTGACCTCTCTACAGATCTGCAGAACATTGCTCCTCTACCTCCTGACAGATACTTAGTGATATATCCTGCAGATTATTACACCACTGACCTCTCTACAGATCTGCAGAACATTGCTCCTCTACCTCCTGACAGATACATAGTGATACATACTGCAGATTATTACACCACTGACCTCTCTGCAGAACATTGCTCCTCTACCTCCTGACAGATACATAGTGATATATCCTGCAGATTATTACACCACTGACCCCTCTACAGATCTGCAGAACATTGCTCCTCTACCTCCTGACAGATACATAGTGATATATTCTGCAGATTATTACACCACTGACCTCTCTACAGATCTGCAGAACATTGCACTTCTACCTCCTGACAGATACATAGTGATATAACCTGCAGATTATTACACCACTGACCTCTCTACAGATCTGCAGAACATTGCTCCTCTACCTCCTGACAGATACATAGTGATATATCCTGCAGATTATTACACCACTGACCGCTCTACAGATCTGCAGAACATCGCTCCTCCACCTCCTGACAGATACATAGTGATATATCCTGCAGATTATTACACCACTGACCTCTCTACAGATCTGCAGAACATCGCTCCTCTACCTCCTGACAGATACATAGTGATATATCCTGCAGATTATTACACCACTGACCTCTCTACAGATCTGCAGAACATTGCTCCTCTACCTCCTGACAGATACATAGTGATATATCCTGCAGATTATTACACCACTGACCTCTCTACAGATCTGCAGAACATTGCTCCTCTACCTCCTGACAGATACATAGTGATATATCCTGCAGATTATTACACCACTGAACTCTCTACAGATCTGCAGAACATCGCTCCTCTACCTCCTGACAGATACATAGTGATATATCCTGCAGATTATTTCACCACTGACCTCTCTACAGATCTGCAGAACATTGCTCCTCTACCTCCTGACAGATACATAGTGATATATCCTGCAGATTATTACACCACTGACCTCTCTACCGATCTGCAGAACATCGCTCCTCTACCTCCTGACAGATACATAGTTATATATCCTGCAGATTATTACACCACTGACCTCTCTACAGATCTGCAGAACATTGCTCCTCTACCTCCTGACAGATACATAGTGATATATACTGCAGATTATTACACCACTGACCTCTCTACAGATCTGCAGAACATTGCTCCTCTACCTCCTGACAGATACATAGTGATATATCCTGCAGATTATTACACCACTGACCTCTCTACAGATCTGCAGAACATTGCTCCTCTACCTCCTGACAGATACATAGTGATATATCCTGCAGATTATTACACCACTGACCTCTCTACAGATCTGCAGAACATTGCTCCTCTACCTCCTGACAGATACATAGTGATATATCCTGCAGATATTACACCACTGACCTCCCTAGAGATCTGCAGAACATTGCTCCTCTACCTCCTGACAGATACATAGTGATATATCCTGCAGATTATTACACCACTGACCTCTCTGCAGATCTGCAGAACATTGCTCCTCTACCTCCTGACAGATACATAGTGATATATCCTGCAGATTATTACACCACTGACCTCTCTACAGATCTGCAGAACATCGCTCCTCTACCCCCTGACAGATACATAGTGATATATCCTGCAGATTATTACACCACTGACCCCTCTACAGATCTGCAGAACATCGCTCCTCTACCTCCTGACAGATACATAGTGATATATCCTGCAGATTATTACACCACTGACCTCTCTGCAGATCTGCAGAACATTGCTCCTCTACCTCCTGACAGATACATAGTGATATATCCTGCAGATTATTACACCACCGTCGTCTCTACAGACCTGCAGAACATTGCTCCTCCACCTCCTGACAGATACATAGTGATATATCCTGCAGATTATTACACCACTGACCTCTCTGCAGATCTGCAGAACATTGCTCCTCCACCTCCTGACAGATACATAGTGATATATCCTGCAGATTATTACACCACTGACCTCTCTACAGATCTGCAGAGCATTGCTCCTCTACCTCCTGACAGATACATAGTGATATATCCTGCAGATTATTACACCACTGACCTCTCTACAGATCTGCAGAACATTGCACCTCTACCTCCTGACAGATTCATAGTGATATATCCTGCAGATTATTACACCACTGACCTCTCTACAGATCTGCAGAACATTGCTCCTCTACCTCCTGACAGATACATAGTGATATATCCTGCAGATTATTACACCACTGACCTCTCTACAGATCTGCAGAACATTGCACCTCTACCTCCTGACAGATACATAGTGATATATCCTGCAGATTATTACACCACTCTCCTCTCTAGAGATCTGCAGAACATCGCTCCTCTACCTCCTGACAGATACACAGTGATATATCCTGCAGATTATTACATCACTGACCTCTCTACTGATCTGCAGAACATCGCTCCTCTACCTCCTGACAGATACATAGTGATATATCCTGCAGATTATTACACCACTGACCTCTCTAGAGATCTGCAGAACATCGCTCCTCTACCTCCTGTCAGATACACAGTGATATATCCTGCAGATTATTACATCACTGACCTCTCTACTGATCTGCAGAACATCGCTCCTCTACCTCCTGACAGATACATAGTGATATATCCTGCAGATTATTACACCACTGACCTCTCTAGAGATCTGCAGAACATCGCTCCTCCACCTCCTGACAGATACATAGCGATATATCCTGCAGATTATTACACCACTGACCTCTCTACAGATCTGCAGAACATTGCTCCTCTACCTCCTGACAGATACATAGTGATACATCCTGCAGATTATTACACCACTGACCTCTCTGCAGAACATTGCTCCTCTACCTCCTGACAGATACATAGTGATATATCCTGCAGATTATCACACCACTGACCTCTCTACAGATCTGCAGAACATTGCTCCTCTACCTCCTGACAGATACGTAGTGATATATCCTGCAGATTATTACACCACTGACCTCTCTACAGATCTGCAGAACATTGCTCCTCTACCTCCTGACAGATACATAGTGATACATACTGCAGATTATTACACCACTGACCTCTCTGCAGAACATTGCTCCTCTACCTCCTGACAGATACATAGTAATATATACTGCAGATTATTACACCACTGACCTCTCTACAGATCTGCAGAACATTGCTCCTCTACCTCCTGACAGATACATAGTGATATATCCTGCAGATTATTACACCACTGACCTCTCTACAGATCTGCAGAACATTGCTCCTCTACCTCCTGACAGATACATAGTGATATATCCTGCAGATTATTACACCACTGACCTCTCTACAGATCTGCAGAACATTGCTCTTCCACCTCCTGACAGATACATAGTGATATATCCTGCAGATTATTACACCACTGACCTCTCTACAGATCTGCAGAACATTGCTCCTCTACCTCCTGACAGATACATAGTGATATATCCTGCAGATTATTACACCACTGACCTCTCTACAGATCTGCAGAACATCGCTCCTCTACCTCCTGACAGATACATAGTGATATATCCTGCAGATTATTACACCACTGACCTCTCTACAGATCTGCAGAACATTGCTCCTCTACCTCCTGACAGATACATAGTGATATATCCTGCAGATTATTACACCACTGACCTCTCTACAGATCTGCAGAACATTGCTCCTCTACCTCCTGACAGATACAGTGATATATTCTGCAGATTATTACACCACTGACCTCTCTACAGATCTGCAGAACATTGCTCCTCTACCTCCTGACAGATACATAGTGATATATCCTGCAGATTATTACACCACTGACCTCTCTACAGATCTGCAGAACATTGCTCCTCTACCTTCTGACAGATACATAGTGATATATCCTGCAGATTATTACACCACTGACCTCTCTACAGATCTGCAGAACATTGCTCCTCTACCTCCAGACAGATACATAGTGATATATCCTGCAGATTATTACACCACTGACCTCTCTACAGATCTGCAGAACATTGCTCCTCCACCTCCTGACAGATACATAGTGATATATCCTGCAGATTATTACACCACTGACCTCTCTACAGATTTGCAGAACATTGCTCCTCCACCTCCTGACAGATACATAGTGATATATCCTGCAGATTATTACACCACTGACCTCTCTACAGATCTGCAGAACATTGCTCCTCTACCTCCTGACAGATACATAGTGATATATCCTGCAGATTATTACACCACTGACCTCTACAGATCTGCAGAACATTGCTCCTCTACCTCCTGACAGGTACATAGTGATATATTCTGCAGATTATTACACCACTGACCTCTACAGATCTGCAGAACATTGCTCCTCTACCTCCTGACAGGTACATAGTGATATATCCTGCAGATTATTACACCACTGACCTCTACAGATCTGCAGAACATTGCTCCTCTACCTCCTGACAGATACATAGCGATATATCCTGCAGATTATTACACCACTGACCTCTCTACAGATCTGCAGAACATTGCTCCTCTACCTCCTGACAGATACATAGTGATATATCCTGCAGATTATTACACCACTGACCTCTCTACAGATCTGCAGAACATCGCTCCTCTACCTCCTGACAGATACATAGTGATATATCCTGCAGATTATTACACCACTGACCTCTCTACAGATCTGCAGAACATTGCTCCTCCACCTCCTGACAGATACATAGTGATATATTCTGCAGATTATTACACCACTGACCTCTCTACAGATCTGCAGAACATTGCTCCTCTACCTCCTGACAGATACATAGTGATATATCCTGCAGATTATTACACCACTGACCTCTCTACAGATCTGCAGAACATTGCTCCTCCACCTCCTGACAGATACATAGTGATATATTCTGCAGATTATTACACCACTGACCTCTCTACAGATCTGCAGAACATTGCTCCTCCACCTCCTGACAGATACATAGCGATATATCCTGCATATTATTACACCACTGACCTCTCTACAGATCTGCAGAACATTGCTCCTCTACCTCCTGACAGATACATAGTGATATATCCTGCAGATTATTACACCACTGACCTCTCTACAGATCTGCAGAACATTGCTCCTCTACCTCCTGACAGATACATAGTGATATATCCTGCAGATTATTACACCACTGACCCCTCTACAGATCTGCAGAACATTGCTCCTCTACCTCCTGACAGATACATAGTGATATATTCTGCAGATTATTACACCACTGACCTCTCTACAGATCTGCAGAACATTGCACTTCTACCTCCTGACAGATACATAGTGATATATCCTGCAGATTATTACATCACTGACCTCTCTACAGATCTGCAGAACATTGCTCCTCTACCTCCTGACAGATACATAGTGATATATCCTGCAGATTATTACACCACTGACCTCTCTACAGATCTGCAGAACATCGCTCCTCTACCTCCTGACAGATACATAGTGATATATCCTGCAAATTATTACACCACTGACCTCTCTACAGATCTGCAGAACATTGCTCCTCTACCTCCTGACAGATACAGTGATATATTCTGCAGATTATTACACCACTGACCTCTCTACAGATCTGCAGAACATTGCTCCTCTACCTCCTGACAGATACATAGTGATATATCCTGCAGATTATTACACCACTGACCTCTCTACAGATCTGCAGAACATTGCTCCTCTACCTTCTGACAGATACATAGTGATATATCCTGCAGATTATTACACCACTGACCTCTCTACAGATCTGCAGAACATTGCTCCTCTACCTCCAGACAGATACATAGTGATATATCCTGCAGATTATTACACCACTGACCTCTCTACAGATCTGCAGAACATTGCTCCTCTACCTCCTGACAGATACATAGTGATATATCCTGCAGATTATTACACCACTGACCTCCCTACAGATCTGCAGAACATTGCTCCTCTACCTCCTGACAGATACATAGTGATATATCCTGCAGATTATTACACCACTGACCTCTCTACAGATTTGCAGAACATTGCTCCTCCACCTCCTGACAGATACATAGTGATATATCCTGCAGATTATTACACCACTGACCTCTCTACAGATTTGCAGAACATTGCTCCTCTACCTCCTGACAGATACATAGTGATATATCCTGCAGATTATTACACCACTGACCTCTCTACAGATCTGCAGAACATTGCTCCTCCACCTCCTGACAGATACATAGTGATATATTCTGCAGATTATTACACCACTGACCTCTCTACAGATCTGCAGAACATTGCTCCTCCACCTCCTGACAGATACATAGCGATATATCCTGCATATTATTACACCACTGACCTCTCTACAGATCTGCAGAACATCGCTCCTCTACCTCCTGACAGATACATAGTGATATATCCTGCAGATTATTACACCACTGACCTCTCTACAGATCTGCAGAACATTGCTCCTCTACCTCCTGACAGATACAGTGATATATCCTGCAGATTATTACACCACTGACCTCTCTACAGATCTGCAGAACATTGCTCCTCTACCTCCTGACAGATACATAGTGATATATCCTGCAGATTATTACACCACTGACCTCTCTAGAGATCTGCAGAACATCGCTCCTCCACCTCCTGACAGATACATAGTGATATATCCTGCAGATTATTACACCACTGACCTCTCTACAGATCTGCAGAACATTGCTCCTCTACCTCCTGACAGATACATAGTGATATATCCTGCAGATTATTACACCACTGACCTCTCTACAGATCTGCAGAACATTGCTCCTCTATCTCCTGACAGATACATAGTGATATATCCTGCAGATTATTACACCACTGACCTCTCTACAGATCTGCAGAACATTGCTCCTCTACCTCCTGACAGATACATAGTGATATATCCTGCAGATTATTACACCACTGACCTCTCTACAGATCTGCAGAACATTGCTCCTCTACCTCCTGACAGATACATAGTGATATATCCTGCAGATTATTACACCACTGACCCCTCTACAGATCTGCAGAACATTGCTCCTCTACCTCCTGACAGATACATAGTGATATATTCTGCAGATTATTACACCACTGACCTCTCTACAGATCTGCAGAACATTGCACTTCTACCTTCTGACAGATACATAGTGATATATCCTGCAGATTATTACATCACTGACCTCTCTACAGATCTGCAGAACATTGCTCCTCTACCTCCTGACAGATACATAGTGATATATCCTGCAGATTATTACACCACTGACCTCTCTACAGATCTGCAGAACATTGCTCCTCTACCTCCTAACAGATACATAGTGATATATCCTGCAGATTATTACACCACTGACCTCTCTACAGATCTGCAGAACATTGCTCCTCTACCTCCTGACAGATACATAGTGATATATCCTGCAGATTATTACACCACTGACCTCTCTACAGATCTGCAGAACATCGCTCCTCTACCTCCTGACAGATACATAGTGATATATCCTGCAGATTATTACACCACTGACCTCTCTACAGATCTACAGAACATCGCTCCTCTACCTCCTGACAGATACATAGTGATATATCCTGCAGATTATTACACCACTGACCTCTCTACAGATCTGCAGAACATTGCTCCTCTACCTCCTGACAGATACATAGTGATATATCCTGCAGATTATTACACCACTGACCTCTCTACAGATCTGCAGAACATTGCTCCTCTACCTCCTGACAGATACATAGTGATATATTCTGCAGATTATTACACTGACATCTCTACAGATCTGCAGAACATCGCTCCTCTACCTCCTGACAGATACATAGTGATATATCCTGCAGACTATTACACCACTGACATCTCTAGAGATCTGCAGAACATTGCTCCTCTACCTCCTGACAGATACATAGTGATATATCCTGCAGACTATTACACCACTGACCTCTCTACAGATCTGCAGAACATTGCTCCTCTACCTCCTGACAGATACATAGTGATATATCCTGCAGATTATTACACCACTGACCTCTCTACAGATCTGCAGAACATTGCTCCTCTACCTCCTGACAGATACATAGTGATATATCCTGCAGATTATTACACCACTGACCCCTCTACAGATCTGCAGAACATTGCTCCTCTACCTCCTGACAGATACAGAGTGATATATTCTGCAGATTATTACACCACTGACCTCTCTACAGATCTGCAGAACATTGCACCTCTACCTCCTGACAGATACATAGTGATATATCCTGCAGAGTATTACACCACTGACCTCTCTACAGATCTGCAGAACATCGCTCCTCTACCTCCTGACAGATACATAGTGATATATCCTGCAGATTATTACAGCACTGACCTCTCTACAGATCTGCAGAACATTGCTCCTGTACCTCCTGACAGATACATAGTGATATATCCTGCAGATTATTACACCACTGACCTCTCTGCAGAACATTGCTCCTCTACCTCCTGACAGATACATAGTGATATATCCTGCAGATTATTACACCACTGACCTCTCTACAGATCTGCAGAACATCGCTCCTCTACCTCCTGACAGATACATAGTGATATATCCTGCAGATTATTACACCACTGACCTCTCTGCAGAACATTGCTCCTCTACCTCCTGACAGGTACATAGTGATATATCCTGCAGAGTATTACACCACTGACCTCTCTACAGATCTGCAGAACATTGCTCCTCTACCTCCTGACAGATACATAGTGATATATCCTGCAGATTATTACACCACTGACCTCTCTACAGATCTGCAGAACATTGCTCCTCCACCTCCTGACAGATACATAGTGATATATCCTGCAGATTATTACACCACTGACCTCTCTACAGATCTGCAGAACATCGCTCCTCTACCTCCTGACAGATACATAGTGATATATCCTGCAGATTATTACACCACTGACCTCTCTACAGATCTGCAGGACATTGCTCCTCTACCTCCTGACAGATACATAGTGATATATCCTGCAGATTATTACACCACTGACCTCTCTACAGATCTGCAGAACATTGCTCCTCTACCACCTGACAGATACATAGTGATATATCCTGCAGATTATTACACCACTGACCTCTCTACAGATCTGCAGAACATTGCTCCTCTACCTACTGACAGATACATAGTGATATATCCTGCAGATTATTACACCACTGACCTCTCTACAGATCTGCAGAACATTGCTCCTCTACCTCCTGACAGATACATAGTGATATATCCTGCAGATTATTACACCACTGACCTCTACAGATCTGCAGAACATTGCTCCTCTACCTCCTGACAGATACATAGTGATATATACTGCAGATTATTACACCACTGACCTCTCTACAGATCTGCAGAACATTGCTCCCTCCACCTCCTGACAGATACATAGTGATATATCCTGCAGATTATTACACCACTGACCTCCCTACAGATCTGCAGAAAATCGCTCCTCTACCTCCTGACAGATACATAGTAATATATCCTGCAGATTATTACACCACTGACCTCTCTACAGATCTGCAGAACATCGCTCCTCTACCTCCTGACAGATACATAGTGATATATCCTGCATATTATTACACCACTGACCTCTCTACAGATCTGCAGAACATTGCTCCTCCTCCTGACAGATACATAGTGATATATCCTGCAGATTATTACACCACTGACCTCTCTACAGATCTGCAGAACATTGCTCCTCCACCTCCTGACAGATACATAGTGATATATCCTGCAGATTATTACACCACTGACCTCTCTACAGATCTGCAGAACATTGCTCCTCTACCTCCTGACAGATACATAGTGATATATCCTGCAGAGTATTACACAACTGACCTCTCTACAGATCTACAGAACATTGCTCCTCTACCTCCTGACAGATACATAGTGATATATCCTGCAGATTATTACACCACTGACCTCTCTACAGACCTGCAGAACATTGCTCCTCTACCTCCTGACAGATACAGTGATATATCCTGCAGATTATTACACCACTGACCTCTACAGATCTGCAGAACATTGCTCCTCTACCTCCTGACAGATACATAGTGATATATCCTGCAGATTATTACACCACTGACCTCTCTACAGATCTGCAGAACATTGCTCCTCTACCTCCTGACAGATACATAGTGATATATCCTGCAGATTATTACACCACTGACCTCCCTACAGATCTGCAGAACATTGCTCCTCTACCTCCTGACAGATACATAGTGATATATCCTGCAGATTATTACACCACTGACCTCCCTACAGATCTGCAGAACATTGCTCCTCCACCTCCTGACAGATACATAGTGATATATCCTGCAGATTATTACACCACTGACCTCTCTACAGATCTGCAGAACATCGCTCCTCTACCTCCTGACAGATACATAGTGATATATCCTGCAGATTATTACACCACTGACCTCTCTACAGATCTGCAGGACATTGCTCCTCTACCTCCTGACAGATACATAGTGATATATCCTGCAGATTATTACACCACTGACCTCTCTACAGATCTGCAGAACATTGCTCCTCTACCTACTGACAGATACATAGTGATATATCCTGCAGATTATTACACCACTGACCTCTCTACAGATCTGCAGAACATTGCTCCTCTACCTCCTGACAGATACATAGTGATATATCCTGCAGATTATTACACCACTGACCTCTACAGATCTGCAGAACATTGCTCCTCTACCTCCTGACAGATACATAGTGATATATACTGCAGATTATTACACCACTGACCTCTCTACAGATCTGCAGAACATTGCTCCCTCCACCTCCTGACAGATACATAGTGATATATCCTGCAGATTATTACACCACTGACCTCCCTACAGATCTGCAGAAAATCGCTCCTCTACCTCCTGACAGATACATAGTAATATATCCTGCAGATTATTACACCACTGACCTCTCTACAGATCTGCAGAACATCGCTCCTCTACCTCCTGACAGATACATAGTGATATATCCTGCATATTATTACACCACTGACCTCTCTACAGATCTGCAGAACATTGCTCCTCCTCCTGACAGATACATAGTGATATATCCTGCAGATTATTACACCACTGACCTCTCTACAGATCTGCAGAACATTGCTCCTCCACCTCCTGACAGATACATAGTGATATATCCTGCAGATTATTACACCACTGACCTCTCTACAGATCTGCAGAACATTGCTCCTCTACCTCCTGACAGATACAAAGTGATATATCCTGCAGAGTATTACACAACTGACCTCTCTACAGATCTACAGCACATTGCTCCTCTACCTCCTGACAGATACATAGTGATATATCCTGCAGATTATTACACCACTGACCTCTCTACAGACCTGCAGAACATTGCTCCTCTACCTCCTGACAGATACAGTGATATATCCTGCAGATTATTACACCACTGACCTCTACAGATCTGCAGAACATTGCTCCTCTACCTCCTGACAGATACATAGTGATATATCCTGCAGATTATTACACCACTGACCTCTCTACAGATCTGCAGAACATTGCTCCTCTACCTCCTGACAGATACATAGTGATATATCCTGCAGATTATTACACCACTGACCTCTCTACAGATCTGCAGAACATTGCTCCTCTACCTCCTGACAGATACATAGTGATATATCCTGCAGATTATTACACCACTGACCTCCCTACAGATCTGCAGAACATTGCTCCTCCACCTCCTGACAGATACATAGTGATATATCCTGCAGATTATTACACCACTGACCTCTCTACAGATCTGCAGAACATTGCTCCTCTACCTCCTGACAGATACAGTGATATATCCTGCAGATTATTACACCACTGACCTCTACAGATCTGCAGAACATTGCTCCTCTACCTCCTGACAGATACATAGTGATATATCCTGCAGATTATTACACCACTGACCTCTCTACAGATCTGCAGAACATTGCTCCTCTACCTCCTGACAGATACATAGTGATATATCCTGCAGATTATTACACCACTGACCTCTCTACAGATCTGCAGAACATTGCTCCTCCACCTCCTGACAGATACATAGTGATATATCCTGCAGATTATTACACCACTGACCTCTCTGCAGAACATTGCTCCTCTACCTCCTGACAGATACATAGTGATATATCCTGCAGATTATTACACCACTGACCTCTCTAGAGATCTGCAGAACATTGCTCCTCTACCTCCTCACAGATACATAGTGATAAATTCTGCAGATTATTACATCACTGACCTCTCTACAGATCTGCAGAACATTGCTCCTCTACCTCCTGACAGATACATAGTGATATATCCTGCAGATTATTACACCACTGACCTCTCTACAGATCTGCAGAACATCGCTCCTCCTCCTGACAGATACATAGTGATATATCCTGCAGATTATTACACCACTGACCTCTCTACAGATCTGCAGAACATTGCTCCTCTACCTCCTGACAGATACATAGTGATATATCCTGCAGATTATTACACCACTGACCTCTCTACAGATCTGCAGAACATTGCTCCTCTACCTCCTGACAGATACATAGTGATATATCCTGCAGATTATTACACCACTGACCTCTCTACAGATCTGCAGAGCATTGCTCCTCTACCTACTGACAGATACATAGTGATATATCCTGCAGATTATTACACCACCGTCCTCTCTACAGATCTGCAGAACATTGCTCCTCTACCTCCTGACAGATACATAGTGATATATCCTGCAGATTATTACACCACTGACCACTCTACAGATCTGCAGAACATTGCTCCTCTACCTCCTGACAGATACATAGTGATATATCCTGCAGATTATTACACCACTGACCTCTCTACAGATCTGCAGAACATTGCTCCTCCACCTCCTGACAGATACATAGTGATATATCCTGCAGATTATTACACCACTGACCTCTCTACAGATCAGCAGAACATTGTTCCTCTACCTCCTGACAGATACAGTGATATATCCTGCAGATTATTACACCACTGACCTCTCTAGAGATCTGCAGAACATTGCTCCTCTACCTCCTGACAGATACATAGTGATATATACTGCAGATTATTACACCACTGACCTCTCTACAGATCTGCAGAACATCGCTCCTCTACCTCCTGACAGATACATAGTGATATATCCTGCAGATTATTACACCACTGACCTCTCTAGAGATCTGCAGAACATTGCTCCTCTACCTCCTGACAGATACATAGTGATATATCCTGCAGATTATTACACCACTGACATCTCTACATATCTGCAGAACATTGCTCCTCCACCTCCTGACAGATACATAGTGATATATCCTGCAGATTATTACACCACTGACCACTCTACAGATCTGCAGAACATTGCTCCTCTACCTCCTGACAGATACATAGTGATATATCCTGCAGATTATTACACCACTGACCTCTCTACAGATCTGCAGAACATCGCTCCTCTACCTCCTGACAGATACATAGTGATATATCCTGCAGATTATTACACCACTGACCTCTCTACAGATCTGCAGAACATCGCTCCTCTACCTCCTGACAGATACATAGTGATATATCCTGCAGATTATTACACCACTGACCTCTCTACAGATCAGCAGAACATTGTTCCTCTACCTCCTGACAGATACAGTGATATATCCTGCAGATTATTACACCACTGACCACTCTACAGATCTGCAGAACATTGCTCCTCTACCTCCTGACAGATACATAGTGATATATCCTGCAGATTATTACACCACTGACCTCTCTACAGATCTGCAGAACATCGCTCCTCTACCTCCTGACAGATACATAGTGATATATCCTGCAGATTATTACACCACTGACCACTCTACAGATCTGCAGAACATTGCTCCTCTACCTCCTGACAGATACATAGTGATATATCCTGCAGATTATTACACCACTGACCTCTCTACAGATCTGCAGAACATCGCTCCTCTACCTCCTGACAGATACATAGTGATATATCCTGCAGATTATTACACCACTGACCTCTCTACAGATCTGCAGAACATCGCTCCTCTACCTCCTGACAGATACATAGTGATATATCCTGCAGATTATTACACCACTGACCTCTCTACAGATCAGCAGAACATTGCTCCTCTACCTCCTGACAGATACATAGTGATATATCCTGCAGATTATTACACCACTGACCTCTCTACAGATCTGCAGAACATCGCTCCTCTACCTCCTGACAGATACATAGTGATATATCCTGCAGATTATTACACCACTCACCTCTCTACAGATCTGCAGAACATTGCTCCTCTACCTCCCGACAGATACATAGTGATATATCCTGCAGATTATTACACCACTGACCTCTCTACAGATCTGCAGAACATTGCTCCTCCTCCTCCTGACAGATACATAGTGATATATCCTGCAGATTATTACACCACTGACCTCTCTACAGACCTGCAGAACATTGCTCCTCTACCTCCTGACAGATACATAGTGATATATCCTGCAGATTATTACACCACTGACCTCTCTACAGATCTGCAGAACATCGCTCCTCTACCTCCTGACAGATACATAGTGATATATCCTGCAGATTATTACACCACTGACCTCTCTACAGATCTGCAGAACATTGCTCCTCTACCTCCTGACAGATACAGTGATATATTCTGCAGATTATTACACCACTGACCTCTCTACAGATCTGCAGAACATTGCTCCTCTACCTCCTGACAGATACATAGTGATATATCCTGCAGATTATTACACCACTGACCTCTCTACAGATCTGCAGAACATTGCTCCTCTACCTTCTGACAGATACATAGTGATATATCCTGCAGATTATTACACCACTGACCTCTCTACAGATCTGCAGAACATTGCTCCTCTACCTCCTGACAGATACATAGTGATATATCCTGCAGATTATTACACCACTGACCTCTCTACAGATCTGCAGAACATTGCTCCTCCACCTCCTGACAGATACATAGTGATATATCCTGCAGATTATTACACCACTGACCTCTCTACAGATTTGCAGAACATTGCTCCTCCACCTCCTGACAGATACATAGTGATATATCCTGCAGATTATTACACCACTGACCTCTACAGATCTGCAGAACATTGCTCCTCTACCTCCTGACAGGTACATAGTGATATATTCTGCAGATTATTACACCACTGACCTCTACAGATCTGCAGAACATTGCTCCTCTACCTCCTGACAGGTACATAGTGATATATCCTGCAGATTATTACACCACTGACCTCTACAGATCTGCAGAACATTGCTCCTCTACCTCCTGACAGATACATAGTGATATATCCTGCAGATTATTACACCACTGACCTCTCTACAGATCTGCAGAACATTGCTCCTCTACCTCCTGACAGATACATAGCGATATATCCTGCAGATTATTACACCACTGACCTCTCTACAGATCTGCAGAACATTGCTCCTCTACCTCCTGACAGATACATAGTGATATATCCTGCAGATTATTACACCACTGACCTCTCTACAGATCTGCAGAACATCGCTCCTCTACCTCCTGACAGATACATAGTGATATATCCTGCAGATTATTACACCACTGACCTCTCTACAGATCTGCAGAACATTGCTCCTCCACCTCCTGACAGATACATAGTGATATATTCTGCAGATTATTACACCACTGACCTCTCTACAGATCTGCAGAACATTGCTCCTCTACCTCCTGACAGATACATAGTGATATATCCTGCAGATTATTACACCACTGACCTCTCTACAGATCTGCAGAACATTGCTCCTCCACCTCCTGACAGATACATAGTGATATATTCTGCAGATTATTACACCACTGACCTCTCTACAGATCTGCAGAACATTGCTCCTCTACCTCCTGACAGATACATAGTGATATATCCTGCAGATTATTACACCACTGACCTCTCTACAGATCTGCAGAACATTGCACCTCTACCTCCTGACAGATACATAGTGATATATCCTGCAGATTATTACACCACTCTCCTCTCTAGAGATCTGCAGAACATCGCTCCTCTACCTCCTGACAGATACATAGTGATATATCCTGCAGATTATTACACCACTG
This sequence comes from Rhinoderma darwinii, assembly GCF_050947455.1. Classification (NCBI taxonomy): domain Eukaryota; kingdom Metazoa; phylum Chordata; class Amphibia; order Anura; family Rhinodermatidae; genus Rhinoderma; species Rhinoderma darwinii. The sequence goes on along the minus strand of NW_027464201.1, from coordinate 60,231 downwards.
ACCTCTCTAGAGATCTGCAGAACATCGCTCCTCTACCTCCTGTCAGATACACAGTGATATATCCTGCAGATTATTACATCACTGACCTCTCTACTGATCTGCAGAACATCGCTCCTCTACCTCCTGACAGATACATAGTGATATATCCTGCAGATTATTACACCACTGACCTCTCTAGAGATCTGCAGAACATCGCTCCTCCACCTCCTGACAGATACATAGTGATATATCCTGCAGATTATTACACCACTGACCTCTCTACAGATCTGCAGAACATTGCTCCTCTACCTCCTGACAGATACATAGTGATACATCCTGCAGATTATTACACCACTGACCTCTCTGCAGAACATTGCTCCTCTACCTCCTGACAGATACATAGTGATATATCCTGCAGATTATCACACCACTGACCTCTCTACAGATCTGCAGAACATTGCTCCTCTACCTCCTGACAGATACGTAGCGATATATCCTGCAGATTATTACACCACTGACCTCTCTACAAATCTGCAGAACATTGCTCCTCTACCTCCTGACAGATACATAGTGATACATACTGCAGATTATTACACCACTGACCTCTCTGCAGAACATTGCTCCTCTACCTCCTGACAGATACATAGTGATATATACTGCAGATTATTACACCACTGACCTCTCTACAGATCTGCAGAACATTGCTCCTCTACCTCCTGACAGATACATAGTGATATATCCTGCAGATTATTACACCACTGACCTCTCTACAGATCTGCAGAACATTGCTCCTCTACCTCCTGACAGATACATAGTGATATATCCTGCAGATTATTACACCACTGACCTCTCTACAGATCTGCAGAACATTGCTCTTCCACCTCCTGACAGATACATAGTGATATATCCTGCAGATTATTACACCACTGACCTCTCTACAGATCTGCAGAACATTGCTCCTCTACCTCCTGACAGATACATAGTGATATATCCTGCAGATTATTACACCACTGACCTCTCTACAGATCTGCAGAACATCGCTCCTCTACCTCCTGACAGATACATAGTGATATATCCTGCAGATTATTACACCACTGACCTCTCTACAGATCTGCAGAACATTGCTCCTCTACCTCCTGACAGATACATAGTGATATATCCTGCAGATTATTACACCACTGACCTCTCTACAGATCTGCAGAACATTGCTCCTCTACCTCCTGACAGATACAGTGATATATTCTGCAGATTATTACACCACTGACCTCTCTACAGATCTGCAGAACATTGCTCCTCTACCTCCTGACAGATACATAGTGATATATCCTGCAGATTATTACACCACTGACCTCTCTACAGACCTGCAGAACATTGCTCCTCTACCTCCTGACAGATACAGTGATATATCCTGCAGATTATTACACCACTGACCTCTACAGATCTGCAGAACATTGCTCCTCTACCTCCTGACAGATACATAGTGATATATCCTGCAGATTATTACACCACTGACCTCTCTACAGATCTGCAGAACATTGCTCCTCTACCTCCTGACAGATACAGTGATATATTCTGCAGATTATTACACCACTGACCTCTCTACAGATCTGCAGAACATTGCTCCTCTACCTCCTGACAGATACATAGTGATATATCCTGCAGATTATTACACCACTGACCTCTCTACAGATCTGCAGAACATTGCTCCTCTACCTCCTGACAGATACATAGTGATATATCCTGCAGATTATTACACCACTGACCTCTCTACAGATCTGCAGAACATTGCTCCTCTACCTCCTGACAGATACATAGTGATATATCCTGCAGATTATTACACCACTGACCTCCCTACAGATCTGCAGAACATTGCTCCTCCACCTCCTGACAGATACATAGTGATATATCCTGCAGATTATTACACCACTGACCTCTCTACAGATCTGCAGAACATCGCTCCTCTACCTCCTGACAGATACATAGTGATATATCCTGCAGATTATTACACCACTGACCTCTCTACAGATCTGCAGGACATTGCTCCTCTACCTCCTGACAGATACATAGTGATATATCCTGCAGATTATTACACCACTGACCTCTCTACAGATCTGCAGAACATTGCTCCTCTACCACCTGACAGATACATAGTGATATATCCTGCAGATTATTACACCACTGACCTCTCTACAGATCTGCAGAACATTGCTCCTCTACCTACTGACAGATACATAGTGATATATCCTGCAGATTATTACACCACTGACCTCTCTACAGATCTGCAGAACATTGCTCCTCTACCTCCTGACAGATACATAGTGATATATCCTGCAGATTATTACACCACTGACCTCTACAGATCTGCAGAACATTGCTCCTCTACCTCCTGACAGATACATAGTGATATATACTGCAGATTATTACACCACTGACCTCTCTACAGATCTGCAGAACATTGCTCCCTCCACCTCCTCACAGATACATAGTGATATATCCTGCAGATTATTACACCACTGACCTCCCTACAGATCTGCAGAAAATCGCTCCTCTACCTCCTGACAGATACATAGTAATATATCCTGCAGATTATTACACCACTGACCTCTCTACAGATCTGCAGAACATCGCTCCTCTACCTCCTGACAGATACATAGTGATATATCCTGCATATTATTACACCACTGACCTCTCTACAGATCTGCAGAACATTGCTCCTCCTCCTGACAGATACATAGTGATATATCCTGCAGATTATTACACCACTGACCTCTCTACAGATCTGCAGAACATTGCTCCTCCACCTCCTGACAGATACATAGTGATATATCCTGCAGATTATTACACCACTGACCTCTCTACAGATCTGCAGAACATTGCTCCTCTACCTCCTGACAGATACAAAGTGATATATCCTGCAGAGTATTACACAACTGACCTCTCTACAGATCTACAGAACATTGCTCCTCTACCTCCTGACAGATACATAGTGATATATCCTGCAGATTATTACACCACTGACCTCTCTACAGACCTGCAGAACATTGCTCCTCTACCTTCTGACAGATACAGTGATATATCCTGCAGATTATTACACCACTGACCTCTACAGATCTGCAGAACATTGCTCCTCTACCTCCTGACAGATACATAGTGATATATCCTGCAGATTATTACACCACTGACCTCTCTACAGATCTGCAGAACATTGCTCCTCTACCTCCTGACAGATACATAGTGATATATCCTGCAGATTATTACACCACTGACCTCTCTACAGATCTGCAGAACATTGCTCCTCTACCTCCTGACAGATACATAGTGATATATCCTGCAGATTATTACACCACTGACCTCCCTACAGATCTGCAGAACATTGCTCCTCCACCTCCTGACAGATACATAGTGATATATCCTGCAGATTATTACACCACTGACCTCTCTACAGATCTGCAGAACATCGCTCCTCTACCTCCTGACAGATACATAGTGATATATCCTGCAGATTATTACACCACTGACCTCTCTACAGATCTGCAGGACATTGCTCCTCTACCTCCTGACAGATACATAGTGATATATCCTGCAGATTATTACACCACTGACCTCTCTACAGATCTGCAGAACATTGCTCCTCTACCACCTGACAGATACATAGTGATATATCCTGCAGATTATTACACCACTGACCTCTCTACAGATCTGCAGAACATTGGTCCTCTACCTACTGACAGATACATAGTGATATATCCTGCAGATTATTACACCACTGACCTCTCTACAGATCTGCAGAACATTGCTCCTCTACCTCCTGACAGATACATAGTGATATATCCTGCAGATTATTACACCACTGACCTCTACAGATCTGCAGAACATTGCTCCTCTACCTCCTGACAGATACATAGTGATATATACTGCAGATTATTACACCACTGACCTCTCTACAGATCTGCAGAACATTGCTCCCTCCACCTCCTGACAGATACATAGTGATATATCCTGCAGATTATTACACCACTGACCTCCCTACAGATCTGCAGAAAATCGCTCCTCTACCTCCTGACAGATACATAGTAATATATCCTGCAGATTATTACACCACTGACCTCTCTACAGATCTGCAGAACATCGCTCCTCTACCTCCTGACAGATACATAGTGATATATCCTGCATATTATTACACCACTGACCTCTCTACAGATCTGCAGAACATTTCTCCTCCTCCTGACAGATACATAGTGATATATCCTGCAGATTATTACACCACTGACCTCTCTACAGATCTGCAGAACATTGCTCCTCCACCTCCTGACAGATACATAGTGATATATCCTGCAGATTATTACACCACTGACCTCTCTACAGATCTGCAGAACATTGCTCCTCTACCTCCTGACAGATACAAAGTGATATATCCTGCAGAGTATTACACAACTGACCTCTCTACAGATCTACAGAACATTGCTCCTCTACCTCCTGACAGATACATAGTGATATATCCTGCAGATTATTACACCACTGACCTCTCTACAGACCTGCAGAACATTGCTCCTCTACCTCCTGACAGATACAGTGATATATCCTGCAGATTATTACACCACTGACCTCTACAGATCTGCAGAACATTGCTCCTCTACCTCCTGACAGATACATAGTGATATATCCTGCAGATTATTACACCACTGACCTCTCTACAGATCTGCAGAACATTGCTCCTCTACCTCCTGACAGATACATAGTGATATATCCTGCAGATTATTACACCACTGACCTCTCTACAGATCTGCAGAACATTGCTCCTCTACCTCCTGACAGATACATAGTGATATATCCTGCAGATTATTACACCACTGACCTCCCTACAGATCTGCAGAACATTGCTCCTCCACCTCCTGACAGATACATAGTGATATATCCTGCAGATTATTACACCACTGACCTCTCTACAGATCTGCAGAACATTGCTCCTCTACCTCCTGACAGATACAGTGATATATCCTGCAGATTATTACACCACTTACCTCTACAGATCTGCAGAACATTGCTCCTCTACCTCCTGACAGATACATAGTGATATATCCTGCAGATTATTACACCACTGACCTCTCTACAGATCTGCAGAACATTGCTCCTCTACCTCCTGACAGATACATAGTGATATATCCTGCAGATTATTACACCACTGACCTCTCTACAGATCTGCAGAACATTGCTCCTCCACCTCCTGACAGATACATAGTGATATATCCTGCAGATTATTACACCACTGACCTCTCTGCAGAACATTGCTCCTCTACCTCCTGACAGATACATAGTGATATATCCTGCAGATTATTACACCACTGACCTCTCTAGAGATCTGCAGAACATTGCTCCTCTACCTCCTCACAGATACATAGTGATAAATTCTGCAGATTATTACATCACTGACCTCTCTACAGATCTGCAGAACATTGCTCCTCTACCTCCTGACAGATACATAGTGATATATCCTGCAGATTATTACACCACTGACCTCTCTACAGATCTGCAGAACATCGCTCCTCCTCCTGACAGATACATAGTGATATATCCTGCAGATTATTACACCACTGACCTCTCTACAGATCTGCAGAACATTGCTCCTCTACCTCCTGACAGATACATAGTGATATATCCTGCAGATTATTACACCACTGACCTCTCTACAGATCTGCAGAACATTGCTCCTCTACCTCCTGACAGATACATAGTGATATATCCTGCAGATTATTACACCACTGACCTCTCTACAGATCTGCAGAGCATTGCTCCTCTACCTACTGACAGATACATAGTGATATATCCTGCAGATTATTACACCACCGTCCTCTCTACAGATCTGCAGAACATTGCTCCTCTACCTCCTGACAGATACATAGTGATATATCCTGCAGATTATTACACCACTGACCACTCTACAGATCTGCAGAACATTGCTCCTCTACCTCCTGACAGATACATAGTGATATATCCTGCAGATTATTACACCACTGACCTCTCTACAGATCTGCAGAACATTGCTCCTCCACCTCCTGACAGATACATAGTGATATATCCTGCAGATTATTACACCACTGACCTCTCTACAGATCAGCAGAACATTGTTCCTCCACCTCCTGACAGATACATAGTGATATATCCTGCAGATTATTACACCACTGACCTCTCTACAGATCTGCAGAACATTGCTCCTCTACCTCCTGACAGATACAGTGATATATCCTGCAGATTATTACACCACTGACCTCTCTAGAGATCTGCAGAACATTGCTCCTCTACCTCCTGACAGATACATAGTGATATATACTGCAGATTATTACACCACTGACCTCTCTACAGATCTGCAGAACATCGCTCCTCTACCTCCTGACAGATTCATAGTGATATATCCTGCAGATTATTACACCACTGACCTCTCTAGAGATCTGCAGAACATTGCTCCTCTACCTCCTGACAGATACATAGTGATATATCCTGCAGATTATTACACCACTGACATCTCTACATATCTGCAGAACATTGCTCCTCCACCTCCTGACAGATACATAGTGATATATCCTGCAGATTATTACACCACTGACCACTCTACAGATCTGCAGAACATTGCTCCTCTACCTCCTGACAGATACATAGTGATATATCCTGCAGATTATTACACCACTGACCTCTCTACAGATCTGCAGAACATCGCTCCTCTACCTCCTGACAGATACATAGTGATATATCCTGCAGATTATTACACCACTGACCTCTCTACAGATCTGCAGAACATCGCTCCTCTACCTCCTGACAGATACATAGTGATATATCCTGCAGATTATTACACCACTGACCTCTCTGCAGATCTGCAGAACATCGCTCCTCTACCTCCTGACAGATACATAGTGATATATCCTGCAGATTATTACACCACTGACCTCTCTACAGATCAGCAGAACATTGTTCCTCTACCTCCTGACAGATACAAAGTGATATATCCTGCAGAGTATTACACAACTGACCTCTCTACAGATCTACAGAACATTGCTCCTCTACCTCCTGACAGATACATAGTGATATATCCTGCAGATTATTACACCACTGACCTCTCTACAGACCTGCAGAACATTGCTCCTCTACCTCCTGACAGATACAGTGATATATCCTGAAGATTATTACACCACTGACCTCTACAGATCTGCAGAACATTGCTCCTCTACCTCCTGACAGATACATAGTGATATATCCTGCAGATTATTACACCACTGACCTCTCTACAGATCTGCAGAACATTGCTCCTCTACCTCCTGACAGATACATAGTGATATATCCTGCAGATTATTACACCACTGACCTCTCTACAGATCTGCAGAACATTGCTCCTCTACCTCCTGACAGATACATAGTGATATATCCTGCAGATTATTACACCACTGACCTCCCTACAGATCTGCAGAACATTGCTCCTCCACCTCCTGACACATACATAGTGATATATCCTGCAGATTATTACACCACTGACCTCTCTACAGATCTGCAGAACATTGCTCCTCTACCTCCTGACAGATACAGTGATATATCCTGCAGATTATTACACCACTGACCTCTACAGATCTGCAGAACATTGCTCCTCTACCTCCTGACAGATACATAGTGATATATCCTGCAGATTATTACACCACTGACCTCTCTACAGATCTGCAGAACATTGCTCCTCTACCTCCTGACAGATACATAGTGATATATCCTGCAGATTATTACACCACTGACCTCTCTACAGATCTGCAGAACATTGCTCCTCCACCTCCTGACAGATACATAGTGATATATCCTGCAGATTATTACACCACTGACCTCTCTGCAGAACATTGCTCCTCTACCTCCTGACAGATACATAGTGATATATCCTGCAGATTATTACACCACTGACCTCTCTAGAGATCTGCAGAACATTGCTCCTCTACCTCCTCACAGATACATAGTGATAAATTCTGCAGATTATTACATCACTGACCTCTCTACAGATCTGCAGAACATTGCTCCTCTACCTCCTGACAGATACATAGTGATATATCCTGCAGATTATTACACCACTGACCTCTCTACAGATCTGCAGAACATCGCTCCTCCTCCTGACAGATACATAGTGATATATCCTGCAGATTATTACACCACTGACCTCTCTACAGATCTGCAGAACATTGCTCCTCTACCTCCTGACAGATACATAGTGATATATCCTGCAGATTATTACACCACTGACCTCTCTACAGATCTGCAGAACATTGCTCCTCTACCTCCTGACAGATACATAGTGATATATCCTGCAGATTATTACACCACTGACCTCTCTACAGATCTGCAGAGCATTGCTCCTCTACCTACTGACAGATACATAGTGATATATCCTGCAGATTATTACACCACCGTCCTCTCTACAGATCTGCAGAACATTGCTCCTCTACCTCCTGACAGATACATAGTGATATATCCTGCAGATTATTACACCACTGACCACTCTACAGATCTGCAGAACATTGCTCCTCTACCTCCTGACAGATACATAGTGATATATCCTGCAGATTATTACAAGACTGACCTCTCTACAGATCTGCAGAACATTGCTCCTCCACCTCCTGACAGATACATAGTGATATATCCTGCAGATTATTACACCACTGACCTCTCTACAGATCAGCAGAACATTGTTCCTCTACCTCCTGACAGATACATAGGGATATATCCTGCAGATTATTACACCACTGACCTCTCTACAGATCTGCAGAACATCGCTCCTCTACCTCCTGACATATACATAGTGATATATCCTGCAGATTATTACACCACTGACCTCTCTGCAGATCTGCAGAACATTGCTCCTCTACCTCCTGACAGATACATAGTGATATATCCTGCAGATTATTACACCACTGACCTCTCTAGAGATCTGCAGAACATTGCTCCTCTACCTCCTGACAGATACATAGTGATATATACTGCAGATTATTACACCACTGACCTCTCTACAGATCTGCAGAACATCGCTACTCTACCTCCTGACAGATACATAGTGATATATCCTGCAGATTATTACACCACTGACCTCTCTAGAGATCTGCAGAACATTGCTCCTCTACCTCCTGACAGATACATAGTGATATATCCTGCAGATTATTACACCACTGACATCTCTACATATCTGCAGAACATTGCTCCTCTACCTCCTGACAGATACATAGTGATATATCCTGCAGATTATTACACCACTGACCTCTCTACAGATCTGCAGAACATTGCTCCTCTACCTCCTGACAGATACATAGTGATATATCCTGCAGATTATTACACCACTGACCTCTCTACAGATCTGCAGAACATCGCTCCTCTACCTCCTGACAGATACATAGTGATATATCCTGCAGATTATTACACCACTGACCTCTCTACAGATCTGCAGAACATCGCTCCTCTACCTCCTGACAGATACATAGTGATATATCCTGCAGATTATTACACCACTGACCTCTCTACAGATCAGCAGAACATTGTTCCTCTACCTCCTGACAGATACAGTGATATATCCTGCAGATTATTACACCACTGACCACTCTACAGATCTGCAGAACATTGCTCCTCTACCTCCTGACAGATACATAGTGATATATCCTGCAGATTATTACACCACTGACCTCTACAGATCTGCAGAACATTGCTCCTCTACCTCCTGACAGATACATAGTGATATATCCTGCAGATTATTACACCACTGACCTCTCTACAGATCTGCAGAACATCGCTCCTCTACCTCCTTGACAGATACATAGTGATATATCCTGCAGATTATTACACCACTGACTTCTCTACAGATCTGCAGAACATTGCTCCTCTACCTCCTGACAGATACATAGTGATATATCCTGCAGATTATTACACCACTGACCTCTCTACAGATCTGCAGAACATCGCTCCTCTACCTCCTGACAGATACATAGTGATATATCCTGCAGATTATTACACCACTGACCACTCTACAGATCTGCAGAACATTGCTCCTCTACCTCCTGACAGATACATAGTGATATATCCTGCAGATTATTACACCACTGACCTCTCTACAGATCTGCAGAACATTGCTCCTCCACCTCCTGACAGATACATAGTGATATATGCTGCAGATTATTACACCACTGACCTCTCTACAGATCTGCAGAACATTGCTCCTCTACCTCCTGACAGATACATAGTGATATATCCTGCAGATTATTACACCACTGACCTCTCTACAGATCTGCAGAATATTGCTCCTCTACCTCCTGACAGATACATAGTGATATATTCTGCAGATTATTACACCACTGACCTCTCTACAGATCTGCAGAGCATCGCTCCTCTACCTCCTGACAGATACATAGTGATATATCCTGCAGATTATTACACCACTGACCTCTCTACAGATCTGCAGAACATTGCTCCTCTACCTCCTGACAGATACATAGTGATATATCCTGCAGATTATTACACCACTGACCTCTCTACAGATCAGCAGAACATTGTTCCTCTACCTCCTGACAGATACAGTGATATATCCTGCAGATTATTACACCACTGACCACTCTACAGATCTGCAGAACATTGCTCCTCTACCTCCTGACAGATACATAGTGATATATCCTGCAGATTATTACACCACTGACCTCTCTACAGATCTGCAGAACATCGCTCCTCTACCTCCTGACAGATACATAGTGATATATCCTGCAGATTATTACACCACTCACCTCTCTACAGATCTGCAGAACATTGCTCCTCTACCTCCCGACAGATACATAGTGATATATCCTGCAGATTATTACACCACTGACCTCTCTACAGATATGCAGAACATTGCTCCTCCTCCTCCTGACAGATACATAGTGATATATCCTGCAGATTATTACACCACTGACCTCTCTACAGACCTGCAGAACATTGCTCCTCTACCTCCTGACAGATACATAGTGATATATCCTGCAGATTATTACACCACTGACCTCTCTACAGATCTGCAGAACATCGCTCCTCTACCTCCTGACAGATACATAGTGTTATATCCTGCAGATTATTACACCACTGACCTCTCTAGAGATCTGCAGAACATCGCTCCTCTACCTCCTGACAGATACATAGTGATATATCCTGCAGATTATTACACCACTGACCTCTCTACAGATCTGCAGAACATCTCTCCTCTACCCCCTGACAGATACATAGTGATATATCCTGCAGATTATTACACCACTGACCTCTCTACAGATCTGCAGAACATCGCTCCTCTACCTCCTGACAGATACATAGTGATATATCCTGCAGATTATTACACCACTGACCTCTCTACAGATCTGCAGAACATTGCTCCTCTACCTCCTGACAGATACATAGTGATATATCCTGCAGATTATTACACCACTGACCTCTCTACAGATCTGCAGAACATCGCTCCTCTACCTCCTGACAGATACATAGTGATATATCCTGCAGATTATTACACCACTGACCTCTCTACAGATCTGCAGAACATTGCTCCACTACCTCCTGACAGATACATAGTGATATATCCTGCAGATTATTACACCACTGACCTCTCTACAGATCTGCAGAACATCGCTCCTCTACCTCCTGACAGGTACATAGTGATATATCCTGCAGATTATTACACCACTGACCTCTACAGATCTGCAGAACATTGCTCCTCTACCTCCTGACAGATACATAGTGATATATCCTGCAGATTATTACACCACTGACCTCTCTACAGATCTGCAGAACATTGCTCCTCTACCTCCTGACAGATACATAGCGATATATCCTGCAGATTATTACACCACTGACCTCTCTACAGATCTGCAGAACATTGCTCCTCTACCTCCTGACAGATACATAGTGATATATCCTGCAGATTATTACACCACTGACCTCTCTACAGATCTGCAGAACATCGCTCCTCTACCTCCTGACAGATACATAGTGATATATCCTGCAGATTATTACACCACTGACCTCTCTACAGATCTGCAGAACATTGCTCCTCCACCTCCTGACAGATACATAGTGATATATTCTGCAGATTATTACACCACTGACCTCTCTACAGATCTGCAGAACATTGCTCCTCTACCTCCTGACAGATACATAGTGATATATCCTGCAGATTATTACACCACTGACCTCTCTACAGATCTGCAGAACATTGCTCCTCCACCTCCTGACAGATACATAGTGATATATTCTGCAGATTATTACACCACTGACCTCTCTACAGATCTGCAGAACATTGCTCCTCTACCTCCTGACAGATACATAGTGATATATCCTGCAGATTATTACACCACTGACCTCTCTACAGATCTGCAGAACATTGCACCTCTACCTCCTGACAGATACATAGTGATATATCCTGCAGATTATTACACCACTCTCCTCTCTAGAGATCTGCAGAACATCGCTCCTCTACCTCCTGACAGATACATAGTGATATATCCTGCAGATTATTACACCACTGACCTCTCTAGAGATCTGCAGAACATCGCTCCTCTACCTCCTGTCAGATACACAGTGATATATCCTGCAGATTATTACATCACTGACCTCTCTACTGATCTGCAGAACATCGCTCCTCTACCTCCTGACAGATACATAGTGATATATCCTGCAGATTATTACACCACTGACCTCTCTAGAGATCTGCAGAACATCGCTCCTCCACCTCCTGACAGATACATAGTGATATATCCTGCAGATTATTACACCACTGACCTCTCTACAGATCTGCAGAACATTGCTCCTCTACCTCCTGACAGATACATAGTGATACATCCTGCAGATTATTACACCACTGACCTCTCTGCAGAACATTGCTCCTCTACCTCCTGACAGATACATAGTGATATATCCTGCAGATTATCACACCACTGACCTCTCTACAGATCTGCAGAACATTGCTCCTCTACCTCCTGACAGATACGTAGCGATATATCCTGCAGATTATTACACCACTGACCTCTCTACAAATCTGCAGAACATTGCTCCTCTACCTCCTGACAGATACATAGTGATACATACTGCAGATTATTACACCACTGACCTCTCTGCAGAACATTGCTCCTCTACCTCCTGACAGATACATAGTGATATATACTGCAGATTATTACACCACTGACCTCTCTACAGATCTGCAGAACATTGCTCCTCTACCTCCTGACAGATACATAGTGATATATCCTGCAGATTATTACACCACTGACCTCTCTACAGATCTGCAGAACATTGCTCCTCTACCTCCTGACAGATACATAGTGATATATCCTGCAGATTATTACACCACTGACCTCTCTACAGATCTGCAGAACATTGCTCTTCCACCTCCTGACAGATACATAGTGATATATCCTGCAGATTATTACACCACTGACCTCTCTACAGATCTGCAGAACATTGCTCCTCTACCTCCTGACAGATACATAGTGATATATCCTGCAGATTATTACACCACTGACCTCTCTACAGATCTGCAGAACATCGCTCCTCTACCTCCTGACAGATACATAGTGATATATCCTGCAGATTATTACACCACTGACCTCTCTACAGATCTGCAGAACATTGCTCCTCTACCTCCTGACAGATACATAGTGATATATCCTGCAGATTATTACACCACTGACCTCTCTACAGATCTGCAGAACATTGCTCCTCTACCTCCTGACAGATACAGTGATATATTCTGCAGATTATTACACCACTGACCTCTCTACAGATCTGCAGAACATTGCTCCTCTACCTCCTGACAGATACATAGTGATATATCCTGCAGATTATTACACCACTGACCTCTCTACAGACCTGCAGAACATTGCTCCTCTACCTCCTGACAGATACAGTGATATATCCTGCAGATTATTACACCACTGACCTCTACAGATCTGCAGAACATTGCTCCTCTACCTCCTGACAGATACATAGTGATATATCCTGCAGATTATTACACCACTGACCTCTCTACAGACCTGCAGAACATTGCTCCTCTACCTCCTGACAGATACAGTGATATATCCTGCAGATTATTACACCACTGACCTCTACAGATCTGCAGAACATTGCTCCTCTACCTCCTGACAGATACATAGTGATATATCCTGCAGATTATTACACCACTGACCTCTCTACAGATCTGCAGAACATTGCTCCTCTACCTCCTGACAGATACATAGTGATATATCCTGCAGATTATTACACCACTGACCTCTCTACAGACCTGCAGAACATTGCTCCTCTACCTCCTGACAGATACAGTGATATATCCTGCAGATTATTACACCACTGACCTCTACAGATCTGCAGAACATTGCTCCTCTACCTCCTGACAGATACATAGTGATATATCCTGCAGATTATTACACCACTGACCTCTCTACAGATCTGCAGAACATTGCTCCTCTACCTCCTGACAGATACATAGTGATATATCCTGCAGATTATTACACCACTGACCTCTCTACAGATCTGCAGAACATTGCTCCTCTACCTCCTGACAGATACATAGTGATATATCCTGCAGATTATTACACCACTGACCTCTCTACAGATCTGCAGAACATTGCTCCTCTACCTCCTGACAGATACATAGTGATATATCCTGCAGATTATTACACCACTGACCTCCCTACAGATCTGCAGAACATTGCTCCTCCACCTCCTGACAGATACATAGTGATATATCCTGCAGATTATTACACCACTGACCTCTCTACAGATCTGCAGAACATCGCTCCTCTACCTCCTGACAGATACATAGTGATATATTCTGCAGATTATTACACCACTGACCTCTCTACAGATCTGCAGAACATTGCTCCTCCACCTCCTGACAGATACATAGTGATATATCCTGCAGATTATTACACCACTGACCTCTCTAGAGATCTGCAGAACATCGCTCCTCTACCTCCTGACAGATACATAGTGATATATCCTGCAGATTATTACACCACTGACCTCTCTACAGATCTGCAGGACATTGCTCCTCTACCTCCTGACAGATACATAGTGATATATCCTGCAGATTATTACACCACTGACCTCTCTACAGATCTGCAGAACATTGCTCCTCTACCACCTGACAGATACATAGTGATATATCCTGCAGATTATTACACCACTGACCTCTCTACAGATCTGCAGAACATTGCTCCTCTACCTACTGACAGATACATAGTGATATATCCTGCAGATTATTACACCACTGACCTCTCTACAGATCTGCAGAACATTGCTCCTCTACCTCCTGACAGATACATAGTGATATATCCTGCAGATTATTACACCACTGACCTCTACAGATCTGCAGAACATTGCTCCTCTACCTCCTGACAGATACATAGTGATATATACTGCAGATTATTACACCACTGACCTCTCTACAGATCTGCAGAACATTGCTCCCTCCACCTCCTGACAGATACATAGTGATATATCCTGCAGATTATTACACCACTGACCTCCCTACAGATCTGCAGAAAATCGCTCCTCTACCTCCTGACAGATACATAGTAATATATCCTGCAGATTATTACACCACTGACCTCTCTACAGATCTGCAGAACATCGCTCCTCTACCTCCTGACAGATACATAGTGATATATCCTGCATATTATTACACCACTGACCTCTCTACAGATCTGCAGAACATTGCTCCTCCTCCTGACAGATACATAGTGATATATCCTGCAGATTATTACACCACTGACCTCTCTACAGATCTGCAGAACATTGCTCCTCCACCTCCTGACAGATACATAGTGATATATCCTGCAGATTATTACACCACTGACCTCTCTACAGATCTGCAGAACATTGCTCCTCTACCTCCTGACAGATACAAAGTGATATATCCTGCAGAGTATTACACAACTGACCTCTCTACAGATCTACAGAACATTGCTCCTCTACCTCCTGACAGATACATAGTGATATATCCTGCAGATTATTACACCACTGACCTCTCTACAGACCTGCAGAACATTGCTCCTCTACCTCCTGACAGATACAGTGATATATCCTGCAGATTATTACACCACTGACCTCTACAGATCTGCAGAACATTGCTCCTCTACCTCCTGACAGATACATAGTGATATATCCTGCAGATTATTACACCACTGACCTCTCTACAGATCTGCAGAACATTGCTCCTCTACCTCCTGACAGATACATAGTGATATATCCTGCAGATTATTACACCACTGACCTCTCTACAGATCTGCAGAACATTGCTCCTCTACCTCCTGACAGATACATAGTGATATATCCTGCAGATTATTACACCACTGACCTCCCTACAGATCTGCAGAACATTGCTCCTCCACCTCCTGACAGATACATAGTGATATATCCTGCAGATTATTACACCACTGACCTCTCTACAGATCTGCAGAACATCGCTCCTCTACCTCCTGACAGATACATAGTGATATATCCTGCAGATTATTACACCACTGACCTCTCTACAGATCTGCAGGACATTGCTCCTCTACCTCCTGACAGATACATAGTGATATATCCTGCAGATTATTACACCACTGACCTCTCTACAGATCTGCAGAACATTGCTCCTCTACCACCTGACAGATACATAGTGATATATCCTGCAGATTATTACACCACTGACCTCTCTACAGATCTGCAGAACATTGCTCCTCTACCTACTGACAGATACATAGTGATATATCCTGCAGATTATTACACCACTGACCTCTCTACAGATCTGCAGAACATTGCTCCTCTACCTCCTGACAGATACATAGTGATATATCCTGCAGATTATTACACCACTGACCTCTACAGATCTGCAGAACATTGCTCCTCTACCTCCTGACAGATACATAGTGATATATACTGCAGATTATTACACCACTGACCTCTCTACAGATCTGCAGAACATTGCTCCCTCCACCTCCTGACAGATACATAGTGATATATCCTGCAGATTATTACACCACTGACCTCCCTACAGATCTGCAGAAAATCGCTCCTCTACCTCCTGACAGATACATAGTAATATATCCTGCAGATTATTACACCACTGACCTCTCTACAGATCTGCAGAACATCGCTCCTCTACCTCCTGACAGATACATAGTGATATATCCTGCATATTATTACACCACTGACCTCTCTACAGATCTGCAGAACATTTCTCCTCCTCCTGACAGATACATAGTGATATATCCTGCAGATTATTACACCACTGACCTCTCTACAGATCTGCAGAACATTGCTCCTCCACCTCCTGACAGATACATAGTGATATATCCTGCAGATTATTACACCACTGACCTCTCTACAGATCTGCAGAACATTGCTCCTCTACCTCCTGACAGATACAAAGTGATATATCCTGCAGAGTATTACACAACTGACCTCTCTACAGATCTACAGAACATTGCTCCTCTACCTCCTGACAGATACATAGTGATATATCCTGCAGATTATTACACCACTGACCTCTCTACAGACCTGCAGAACATTGCTCCTCTACCTCCTGACAGATACAGTGATATATCCTGCAGATTATTACACCACTGACCTCTACAGATCTGCAGAACATTGCTCCTCTACCTCCTGACAGATACATAGTGATATATCCTGCAGATTATTACACCACTGACCTCTCTACAGATCTGCAGAACATTGCTCCTCTACCTCCTGACAGATACATAGTGATATATCCTGCAGATTATTACACCACTGACCTCTCTACAGATCTGCAGAACATTGCTCCTCTACCTCCTGACAGATACATAGTGATATATCCTGCAGATTATTACACCACTGACCTCCCTACAGATCTGCAGAACATTGCTCCTCCACCTCCTGACAGATACATAGTGATATATCCTGCAGATTATTACACCACTGACCTCTCTACAGATCTGCAGAACATTGCTCCTCTACCTCCTGACAGATACAGTGATATATCCTGCAGATTATTACACCACTGACCTCTACAGATCTGCAGAACATTGCTCCTCTACCTCCTGACAGATACATAGTGATATATCCTGCAGATTATTACACCACTGACCTCTCTACAGATCTGCAGAACATTGCTCCTCTACCTCCTGACAGATACATAGTGATATATCCTGCAGATTATTACACCACTGACCTCTCTACAGATCTGCAGAACATTGCTCCTCCACCTCCTGACAGATACATAGTGATATATCCTGCAGATTATTACACCACTGACCTCTCTGCAGAACATTGCTCCTCTACCTCCTGACAGATACATAGTGATATATCCTGCAGATTATTACACCACTGACCTCTCTAGAGATCTGCAGAACATTGCTCCTCTACCTCCTCACAGATACATAGTGATAAATTCTGCAGATTATTACATCACTGACCTCTCTACAGATCTGCAGAACATTGCTCCTCTACCTCCTGACAGATACATAGTGATATATCCTGCAGATTATTACACCACTGACCTCTCTACAGATCTGCAGAACATCGCTCCTCCTCCTGACAGATACATAGTGATATATCCTGCAGATTATTACACCACTGACCTCTCTACAGATCTGCAGAACATTGCTCCTCTACCTCCTGACAGATACATAGTGATATATCCTGCAGATTATTACACCACTGACCTCTCTACAGATCTGCAGAACATTGCTCCTCTACCTCCTGACAGATACATAGTGATATATCCTGCAGATTATTACACCACTGACCTCTCTACAGATCTGCAGAGCATTGCTCCTCTACCTACTGACAGATACATAGTGATATATCCTGCAGATTATTACACCACCGTCCTCTCTACAGATCTGCAGAACATTGCTCCTCTACCTCCTGACAGATACATAGTGATATATCCTGCAGATTATTACACCACTGACCACTCTACAGATCTGCAGAACATTGCTCCTCTACCTCCTGACAGATACATAGTGATATATCCTGCAGATTATTACACCACTGACCTCTCTACAGATCTGCAGAACATTGCTCCTCCACCTCCTGACAGATACATAGTGATATATCCTGCAGATTATTACACCACTGACCTCTCTACAGATCAGCAGAACATTGTTCCTCCACCTCCTGACAGATACATAGTGATATATCCTGCAGATTATTACACCACTGACCTCTCTACAGATCTGCAGAACATTGCTCCTCTACCTCCTGACAGATACAGTGATATATCCTGCAGATTATTACACCACTGACCTCTCTAGAGATCTGCAGAACATTGCTCCTCTACCTCCTGACAGATACATAGTGATATATACTGCAGATTATTACACCACTGACCTCTCTACAGATCTGCAGAACATCGCTCCTCTACCTCCTGACAGATACATAGTGATATATCCTGCAGATTATTACACCACTGACCTCTCTAGAGATCTGCAGAACATTGCTCCTCTACCTCCTGACAGATACATAGTGATATATCCTGCAGATTATTACACCACTGACATCTCTACATATCTGCAGAACATTGCTCCTCCACCTCCTGACAGATACATAGTGATATATCCTGCAGATTATTACACCACTGACCACTCTACAGATCTGCAGAACATTGCTCCTCTACCTCCTGACAGATACATAGTGATATATCCTGCAGATTATTACACCACTGACCTCTCTACAGATCTGCAGAACATCGCTCCTCTACCTCCTGACAGATACATAGTGATATATCCTGCAGATTATTACACCACTGACCTCTCTACAGATCTGCAGAACATCGCTCCTCTACCTCCTGACAGATACATAGTGATATATCCTGCAGATTATTACACCACTGACCTCTCTACAGATCTGCAGAACATCGCTCCTCTACCTCCTGACAGATACATAGTGATATATCCTGCAGATTATTACACCACTGACCTCTCTACAGATCAGCAGAACATTGTTCCTCTACCTCCTGACAGATACAAAGTGATATATCCTGCAGAGTATTACACAACTGACCTCTCTACAGATCTACAGAACATTGCTCCTCTACCTCCTGACAGATACATAGTGATATATCCTGCAGATTATTACACCACTGACCTCTCTACAGACCTGCAGAACATTGCTCCTCTACCTCCTGACAGATACAGTGATATATCCTGAAGATTATTACACCACTGACCTCTACAGATCTGCAGAACATTGCTCCTCTACCTCCTGACAGATACATAGTGATATATCCTGCAGATTATTACACCACTGACCTCTCTACAGATCTGCAGAACATTGCTCCTCTACCTCCTGACAGATACATAGTGATATATCCTGCAGATTATTACACCACTGACCTCTCTACAGATCTGCAGAACATTGCTCCTCTACCTCCTGACAGATACATAGTGATATATCCTGCAGATTATTACACCACTGACCTCCCTACAGATCTGCAGAACATTGCTCCTCCACCTCCTGACACATACATAGTGATATATCCTGCAGATTATTACACCACTGACCTCTCTACAGATCTGCAGAACATTGCTCCTCTACCTCCTGACAGATACAGTGATATATCCTGCAGATTATTACACCACTGACCTCTACAGATCTGCAGAACATTGCTCCTCTACCTCCTGACAGATACATAGTGATATATCCTGCAGATTATTACACCACTGACCTCTCTACAGATCTGCAGAACATTGCTCCTCTACCTCCTGACAGATACATAGTGATATATCCTGCAGATTATTACACCACTGACCTCTCTACAGATCTGCAGAACATTGCTCCTCCACCTCCTGACAGATACATAGTGATATATCCTGCAGATTATTACACCACTGACCTCTCTGCAGAACATTGCTCCTCTACCTCCTGACAGATACATAGTGATATATCCTGCAGATTATTACACCACTGACCTCTCTAGAGATCTGCAGAACATTGCTCCTCTACCTCCTCACAGATACATAGTGATAAATTCTGCAGATTATTACATCACTGACCTCTCTACAGATCTGCAGAACATTGCTCCTCTACCTCCTGACAGATACATAGTGATATAT
The DNA here is from genome assembly GCF_050947455.1 of Rhinoderma darwinii. NCBI lineage: Eukaryota > Metazoa > Chordata > Amphibia > Anura > Rhinodermatidae > Rhinoderma > Rhinoderma darwinii. The sequence goes on along the minus strand of NW_027464201.1, from coordinate 39,163 downwards.
CCTGCAGATTATTACACCACTGACCTCTCTACAGATCTGCAGAACATCGCTCCTCCTCCTGACAGATACATAGTGATATATCCTGCAGATTATTACACCACTGACCTCTCTACAGATCTGCAGAACATTGCTCCTCTACCTCCTGACAGATACATAGTGATATATCCTGCAGATTATTACACCACTGACCTCTCTACAGATCTGCAGAACATTGCTCCTCTACCTCCTGACAGATACATAGTGATATATCCTGCAGATTATTACACCACTGACCTCTCTACAGATCTGCAGAGCATTGCTCCTCTACCTACTGACAGATACATAGTGATATATCCTGCAGATTATTACACCACCGTCCTCTCTACAGATCTGCAGAACATTGCTCCTCTACCTCCTGACAGATACATAGTGATATATCCTGCAGATTATTACACCACTGACCACTCTACAGATCTGCAGAACATTGCTCCTCTACCTCCTGACAGATACATAGTGATATATCCTGCAGATTATTACAAGACTGACCTCTCTACAGATCTGCAGAACATTGCTCCTCCACCTCCTGACAGATACATAGTGATATATCCTGCAGATTATTACACCACTGACCTCTCTACAGATCAGCAGAACATTGTTCCTCTACCTCCTGACAGATACATAGGGATATATCCTGCAGATTATTACACCACTGACCTCTCTACAGATCTGCAGAACATCGCTCCTCTACCTCCTGACATATACATAGTGATATATCCTGCAGATTATTACACCACTGACCTCTCTGCAGATCTGCAGAACATTGCTCCTCTACCTCCTGACAGATACATAGTGATATATCCTGCAGATTATTACACCACTGACCTCTCTAGAGATCTGCAGAACATTGCTCCTCTACCTCCTGACAGATACATAGTGATATATACTGCAGATTATTACACCACTGACCTCTCTACAGATCTGCAGAACATCGCTACTCTACCTCCTGACAGATACATAGTGATATATCCTGCAGATTATTACACCACTGACCTCTCTAGAGATCTGCAGAACATTGCTCCTCTACCTCCTGACAGATACATAGTGATATATCCTGCAGATTATTACACCACTGACATCTCTACATATCTGCAGAACATTGCTCCTCTACCTCCTGACAGATACATAGTGATATATCCTGCAGATTATTACACCACTGACCTCTCTACAGATCTGCAGAACATTGCTCCTCTACCTCCTGACAGATACATAGTGATATATCCTGCAGATTATTACACCACTGACCTCTCTACAGATCTGCAGAACATCGCTCCTCTACCTCCTGACAGATACATAGTGATATATCCTGCAGATTATTACACCACTGACCTCTCTACAGATCTGCAGAACATCGCTCCTCTACCTCCTGACAGATACATAGTGATATATCCTGCAGATTATTACACCACTGACCTCTCTACAGATCAGCAGAACATTGTTCCTCTACCTCCTGACAGATACAGTGATATATCCTGCAGATTATTACACCACTGACCACTCTACAGATCTGCAGAACATTGCTCCTCTACCTCCTGACAGATACATAGTGATATATCCTGCAGATTATTACACCACTGACCTCTCTACAGATCTGCAGAACATCGCTCCTCTACCTCCTGACAGATACATAGTGATATATCCTGCAGATTATTACACCACTGACCACTCTACAGATCTGCAGAACATTGCTCCTCTACCTCCTGACAGATACATAGTGATATATCCTGCAGATTATTACACCACTGACCTCTCTACAGATCTGCAGAACATCGCTCCTCTACCTCCTGACAGATACATAGTGATATATCCTGCAGATTATTACACCACTGACCTCTCTACAGATCTGCAGAACATTGCTCCTCCACCTCCTGACAGATACATAGTGATATATGCTGCAGATTATTACACCACTGACCTCTCTACAGATCTGCAGAACATTGCTCCTCTACCTCCTGACAGATACATAGTGATATATCCTGCAGATTATTACACCACTGACCTCTCTACAGATCTGCAGAATATTGCTCCTCTACCTCCTGACAGATACATAGTGATATATTCTGCAGATTATTACACCACTGACCTCTCTACAGATCTGCAGAGCATCGCTCCTCTACCTCCTGACAGATACATAGTGATATATCCTGCAGATTATTACACCACTGACCTCTCTACAGATCTGCAGAACATTGCTCCTCTACCTCCTGACAGATACATAGTGATATATCCTGCAGATTATTACACCACTGACCTCTCTACAGATCAGCAGAACATTGTTCCTCTACCTCCTGACAGATACAGTGATATATCCTGCAGATTATTACACCACTGACCACTCTACAGATCTGCAGAACATTGCTCCTCTACCTCCTGACAGATACATAGTGATATATCCTGCAGATTATTACACCACTGACCTCTCTACAGATCTGCAGAACATCGCTCCTCTACCTCCTGACAGATACATAGTGATATATCCTGCAGATTATTACACCACTCACCTCTCTACAGATCTGCAGAACATTGCTCCTCTACCTCCCGACAGATACATAGTGATATATCCTGCAGATTATTACACCACTGACCTCTCTACAGATATGCAGAACATTGCTCCTCCTCCTCCTGACAGATACATAGTGATATATCCTGCAGATTATTACACCACTGACCTCTCTACAGACCTGCAGAACATTGCTCCTCTACCTCCTGACAGATACATAGTGATATATCCTGCAGATTATTACACCACTGACCTCTCTACAGATCTGCAGAACATCGCTCCTCTACCTCCTGACAGATACATAGTGTTATATCCTGCAGATTATTACACCACTGACCTCTCTAGAGATCTGCAGAACATCGCTCCTCTACCTCCTGACAGATACATAGTGATATATCCTGCAGATTATTACACCACTGACCTCTCTACAGATCTGCAGAACATCTCTCCTCTACCCACTGACAGATACATAGTGATATATCCTGCAGATTATTACACCACTGACCTCTCTACAGATCTGCAGAACATCGCTCCTCTACCTCCTGACAGATACATAGTGATATATCCTGCAGATTATTACACCACTGACCTCTCTACAGATCTGCAGAACATTGCTCCTCTACCTCCTGACAGATACATAGTGATATATCCTGCAGATTATTACACCACTGACCTCTCTACAGATCTGCAGAACATCGCTCCTCTACCTCCTGACAGATACATAGTGATATATCCTGCAGATTATTACACCACTGACCTCTCTACAGATCTGCAGAACATTGCTCCACTACCTCCTGACAGATACATAGTGATATATCCTGCAGATTATTACACCACTGACCTCTCTACAGATCTGCAGAACATCGCTCCTCTACCTCCTGACAGATACATAGTGATATATCCTGCAGATTATTACACCACTGACCACTCTACAGATCTGCAGAACATCGCTCCTCCACCTCCTGACATACATAGTGATATATCCTGCAGATTATTACACCACTGACCTCTCTACAGATCTGCAGAACATTGCTCCTCCACCTCCTGACAGATACATAGTGATATATCCTGCAGATTATTACACCACTGACCTCTCTACAGATCTGCAGAACATTGCTCCTCTACCTCCTGACAGATACATAGTGATATATCCTGCAGATTATTACACCACTGACCACTCTACAGATCTGCAGAACATCGCTCCTCTACCTCCTGACAGATACATAGTGATATATCCTGCAGATTATTACACCACTGTCCTCTCTACAGATCTGCAGAACATCGCTCCTCTACCTCCTGACAGATACATAGTGATATATCCTGCAGATTATTACACCACTGACCTCTCTACAGATCTGCAGAACATTGCTCCTCCACCTCCTGACAGATACATAGTGATATATCCTGCAGATTATTACACCACTGACCTCTACAGATCTGCAGAACATTGCTCCTCTACCTCCTGACAGATACATAGTGATATATCCTGCAGATTATTACACCACTGACCTCTCTACAGACCTGCAGAACATTGCTCCTCTACCTCCTGACAGATACATAGTGATATATCCTGCAGATTATTACACCACTGACCTCTCTACAGATCTGCAGAACATTGCTCCTCCACCTCCTGACAGATACATAGTGATATATCCTGCAGATTATTACACCACTGACCTCTACAGATCTGCAGAACATTGCTCCTCTACCTCCTGACAGATACATAGTGATATATCCTGCAGATTATTACACCACTGACCCCTCTACAGATCTGCAGAACATTGCTCCTCTACCTCCTGACAGATACATAGTGATATATTCTGCAGATTATTACACCACTGACCTCTCTACAGATCTGCAGAACATTGCTCCTCTACCTCCTGACAGATACATAGTGATATATCCTGCAGATTATTACACCACTGACCTCTCTACAGACCTGCAGAACATTGCTCCTCTACCTCCTGACAGATACATAGTGATATATTTATAGTCAGTCCCGCAGGGGGGGGGGGTCACCTTTAGACACTGTGTCTCGCGGCGCCTCTTTATTTTGGCGTCTCCAGATCCCCATCCCCCGCACTGACTACAGATGAATGACACCGGGATCGTCCACATTTTCTGTCCGGATGAAGCGAGTGTTATAATGGCGTGAATACGGTGAAATTAAATCGATGGCGTTCCAGCCGCACTTCCTGTCCTGTCCAGGTGGTGGCGCTGCAGGGATTGGGGTCATTTTCTCTGTACATGTAACGATGCGTTTTCTCCCAGTGCGGAGGCGACACGTATCTGGCAGAGCATTGCACCTTTCATTATGGATAGAAACCACGACACAAATGTGAACATAGACAAACAATGCGACCGTCAGCGCCGCTGATTAACCGCAGTCACCGCCATTCATGGTACTCGGGGCAACAAGGACATTTCCGCAGTGAGGACGTGAACAATCACTCACGTATTGTGCAGTGTCTGGCCCTTTAATGACTACAACTCCCACAGTGGACAATATCGGCGCCGGTCACGATGAAGAACAGAATGTTCCGGGGTCTCTACATGGTTAACCCTTCACTTCTGCTCTCAGCGTGAATCGACCACCGCCATCCAAACCACAGCGCAATAGTCACATTAGAAGTAATCAATGAGCAATTTCTGCTGTAGTGCACTGTGGGAGATGTAGTGTACCAGGAACTGTCCTGTAAAGTGATGTGAAGAAAAAGCTACGTCTCCCATAATACAATACAGCACAGCGGATCATGAGCAAAAACAAACGCATTACAAGACTAAAGAACTATCAGAACTGTCAGTGCAGCTCTGGATGTGACTGGAGTATAAGACACAATGTAACACAAGAATTGTGACTGCAGCTCTAGATGTGAATTTACTATAAGTCATGATGTAATAGAATTGTGGCTACAGCTGTCAATGTGACTAGAGTATAAGAAATAACAGCAAAACCGCAGCTCTGGATGTGACTGGAGTATAAGACATGATGAAACTGTTGTGACTGCAGCTCTGGATGTGACTGGAGTATAGCGTTTTTACATAAATCTTTAGTACATGTGAACAGATGAAGCCTTGTCATTTATTTAGTGGTGTAATACAGTATATAGTGGAGGAGGGAGAGGAGGGGACGCAGCTGCTGCTTCTCTCTGTGTCGGTGAGAGGGAGAGCAGCAGGAGGAGACATCTGATTGGAGTGCACAGCTCTGACATCACGCCAGTAAGACCCCGCCCACTCAGCAGCGCGGACATGTATGATCGGTGGGGGTCCGGCACCGTGACCGATCCACCGCTGACTATAATGGCCGTTTATGCAGCTGGACCTCCGCTGATCGGACATTGGCGCACTGACAGGCGCGGGGACGTGGCGCTGTGCGGGGTACGTGGCGCTGTGCGGGGGACGTGGCGCTGTGCGGGGGACGTGGTGCTGTGCGGGGGTCACTTCATTTTCACATGTTGACCTGTAACTGAAGCCACAAGTTGCTCCGATTCCTGAGTGATGATCTGCAGAGGGTGCATACAATCACGTGACCACCAGGTGGCGATCTCCTACCGGGAGAACTCATTATAGACCCGAAATCTAACCGCTCCCCCCGATCCTCCATATTTACCAGAAGTGAAGACGCAGCAAATAATCCGGGAAATGAAGAAGTGACAGCGGCCGATCCCCAGCTCTAATCCCTGTACCCCCATCATTGTGACACATACTGGGGAGGTAGTTCTGATCACAACTCGGATTTTAGGAAATTAACGCTTTTATTTCCAAACTGATAAACGACATGGTCCAAAAAGGGTTAATAATTGTTTTATATCACCACATATTTCAGGCACAGAGAAGGGCGCAGGACGGAGGGCGCAGGACGAGGGGCTGAGGACGGAGGGTGCGGGGCCAAAGGCGCAGAACGGAGGGCGCGGGGCGGAGGGCGCAGGACGCGGGACGCAGGACGCGGGGCAGAGGGCGCAGGACGGAGGGCGGCGCAGGACGGAGGACGGAGGGTGCGGGGCCAGGGGCGCAGGACGGAGGGCGCGGGGCGGAGGGTGCGGGGGCGTAGGACGCGGGGCAGAAGATGGAGGGCGCAGGACGGAAGGCGTAGGGGGCGGGACGGAAGACGCGGAGCAGAAGATAGAGGGTGCGGGGCCATGGGCGCGGGATGGAGGGCGCAGGACGGAAGGCGGAGGGCGCGGGGCGGAGGGCGCGGGATGGAAGGCGCGGGGCAGAAGGCGCAGAGCGCGGGATGGAGGGCGCAGGACGGAGGGCGCAGGACAGAGGGCGATGGTTGGAGGGCGCAGGACGGAAGGCGCGGGGCGCAGGACGGAGGGCGGAGGGAGAGGGGCGATGTGAAGGGATCAACCGACCATATCATTGGGTAGTGGCGACTGCCGTGTGAAGGGGCGCTCCACCTGACGTCTCCAGGACACCCAAAGAAGAAATCGTCCCAAGCAGACAAACCCTTTAAGATGCTGAGTCCTTCATCTGCACGCGGCTGGTCCGGGGGTCCCACGTCATCTATCAGGTGGTATCTGGGGGTCTTTGGGGTCATCCTAACCTGTGTAATTCATCGCTGTCATACACGCCCGCCACCGCCTGAACCCCACAAATAATCGTATGAAATGTCTCACCCTATTCCGGGCCCCGGGATCCCTGCAGCCTGAGCAGCACAGGTGAGTGCCCGTCTATGTGCCAGGTGACGACTGTGGGAACTGCTTCATGTGGCGGGGACGCCGAGGACAGAGCCGGGGGCAGTGGGGCCGTCACACCCGCTTCCTCTTTTTTGCTCGGGTCCTGACACTTTTATCGTTCTTGGTGTTTTATAAAGTCGTTTGTGCAGAGACGAGGAAGTGAGTGAACGGTGCCGACTGTAAATCTCCAGCGGACACCTGGCAGAGCAGCGCCAAGAGCCTGGCAGAGCAGCGCCAAGAGCCCGGCAGAGCAGCGCCAAGAGCCCGGCAGAGCAGCGCCAAGAGCCCGGCCGAGCAGCACCCAAGAGCCCGGCAGAGCAGCGCCCAAGAGCCCGGCAGAGCAGCGCCAAGAGCCCGGCAGAGCAGCGCCAAGAGCCCGGCAGAGCAGCGCCAAGAGCCCGGCCGAGCAGCGCCCAAGAGCCCGGCAGAGCAGCGCCCAAGAGCCCGGCAGAGCAGCGCCCAAGAGCCCGGCAGAGCAGCGCCCAAGAGCCTGCTGTCAGGATAAATACCCCAGGTCCTACCTCACATGTCTATTATTAGTCTCTGCCCCTTTAAGTTCATTGTATGAGAAAAAGTTGTTACAACTTTTTTAAATTTTTTTTTTTTTTTTTTTTTTTTACAACTCTCCTTGCAACCAATCAGAGCGCAGCATTCATGTTTCCAGAGCACTTTACAAAATATAAGCTGACTTCTGATTGGTTGATATGGTCAAAAGGAAATTATCAAAGCGTACACAGTGACCGTACATGACTGGATGCAAATGTAACAAACCCTCCGCTGTCCTGTCGTCCAAAAGTTCAAGACATCTTCAGGTTAAAAGGTAGATTTATATTTTTAATAATGACAAAGATGTCACAACTATTATATATCTGATCTGTCCAACATTGTATGATCCAGGATGATGAAAAGTAGTTGTAATATAGCGCCCCCTGCAGGAGGCCAAGCATGACTGACCTGTCACTGCACAGGAGAACCACATCAATATATCGTCACATAGTGACCGCTGCACCAAAACAGACGTGGTACTCTGCAGTGTATATATATATATATATATATACTGAGCATTACACCCAGTATACAGGACAGGAGAAGTGGTACTGTGCAGTGTATATATACAGAATAATACAGATACTGAGAATTACACCCAGTATACAGGACAGGAGAAGTGGTACTGTGCAGTGTATATATATACAGAATAATACAGATACTGAGAATTACACCCAGTATACAGGACAGGAGAAGTGGTACTGTGCAGTATATATATATACAGAATAATACAGATACTGAGAATTACACCCAGTATACAGGACAGGAGAAGTGGTACTGTGCAGTGTATATATATACAGAATAATACAGATACTGAGAATTACACCCAGTATACAGGACAGGAGAAGTGGTACTGTGCAGTATATATATATACAGAATAATACAGATACTGAGAATTACACCCAGTATACAGGACAGGAGAAGTGGTACTGTGCAGTGTCCATATATACAGAATAATACAGATACTGAGAATTACACCCAGTATACAGGACAGGAGAAGTGGTACTGTGCAGTGTATATATATATACAGAATAATACAGATACTGAGAATTACACCCAGTATACAGGACAGGAGAAGTGGTACTGTGCAGTATATATATATACAGAATAATACAGATACTGAGAATTACACCCAGTATACAGGACAGGAGAAGTGGTACTGTGCAGTGTCCATATATACAGAATAATACAGATACTGAGAATTACACCCAGTATACAGGACAGGAGAAGTGGTACTGTGCAGTGTATATATATACAGAATAATACAGATACTGAGAATTACACCCAGTATACAGGACAGGAGGAGTGGTACTGTGCAGTGTCTATATACACAGAATAATACAGATACTGAGAATTACACCCAGTATACAGGACAGGAGAAGTGATACTGTGCAGTGTGTATATATACAGAATAATACAGATACTGAGGATTACACCCAGTATACAGGACAGGAGGAGTGGTACTGTGCAGTGTATATATATACAGAATAATACAGATACTGAGAATTACACCCAGTATACAGTACAGGAGGAGTGGTACTGTGCAGTGTATATATATACAGAATAATACAGATACTGAGAATTACACCCAGTATACAGGACAGGAGGAGCGGGTGTGTGCTGTCTGTGTGTTGGAGGAAGCTCTTTCCGGGTGTCGGCTCTTTCCTCTCCAGGGAGAGAGTTTGCTGCTGGGGATGAGAGGAAGTTCTTCCCAGCCAAGTGCTTCTCAGCCTCCTGTTACCCGGTCTAGGCCGGCGGGTAGCGGGAGCGTTCAGCAACCGGCCGAAGTTGTGGGGGTGAGAAGATCTAGTCGGGGTCACAGCGATGTGGCCCCGATCCTGCCCCCGCCTGAAACCAGGTCAGAAAGCCAGGAAAGCCGCAAGGTTCCTGGTGTTGCAGCCAGCAGGATCGCTCCTGGGGATGTGCAGCAGAGCATGCATGATGGTGTGGAGGCAGATTGGGGTGAACTACGTGCCACGGAGTCAACAACCACCTTTAGCTCCCGTGTTGCGGAGTGCCTCCGTGGGTATGAGGACGCCGGGAAGGCCATTCGGAAGCTCCAGGAGGAGCTGAAAGCAGCCCGGGTTCGGTCGCACGTCACTTCTGGAGCAAAGAGGTTGGTAGTAATGGCGACTATCAGGGATCTCAAATCTGAGGTGGATGCCCTGAAAGAAAAGCGCAAGTTTATTTTGGAGAATAGTGGACCTTTCAAGGAGAAACTCCTTAATGATGATCGGTTCCGGGCAATGAAGGGTGTCTGTGACCCTGGAAAGCAGACGGATGATGAGGGTGAGGAGGAGGAAATGTGTCCGGGTGCGTCTGGTCAGCGGAGTACGTGCAGCGAGCTGCCTGCAGAGCAAGTGGCTTTACCCATGGACTCCAGCTCAGCTGGTGAGGGGGACACCTGTGACCAGGACATCAGCAGCAGCAATTCAGGTGGGAGGCTGATGGCGGAAATACGGCAGCTCCAGTCTCCGGTGAGCCTGCAGCATTTTTCTTTTGGCGCGGACTTGGGTCCAGAGGAAAAGGTTAATGCCAAGCGCGCAGCAAAGCGCAAAGCCCGGCGGCGACTAAAATCCAGAAAGGCTGGAAAAATCGTGGAGGAGGTCAGTTTTAAGTTTGTTCCCCACCCAGTGCTACCCAAGCTGGCCGCAGGGTCAGCTCGCTGCACAAGCCCCGTGATCCAGCCTAGCCCGGGCCCTGAAGTGGGTCCGGTGCAGGAAAGCGGGGAGATTAATGATGGCGTGATAATGGAGGCTAATGTCCCTGCTTGTCGTAGTAGCGGTGGCGTTTTTGGTGGCGTTTTTAAGGCGTCAATAGCGCCAGATAATGTTGGTGGCCCAGCGTTGGGTGCAGAACAAAGCTCTGGTGCTCAGGTTTCCTCCTCAGTAATGGGGGGCGGCTCGACACCAGAGCTGGCAGCGAATATTCCAGTGTCCCTGGAACCCGTTGGTGCTACTGAGCGGCAGCAGCATGAAGGGGCTGCTGGGACTGACGGCACGGTTGAATGTCCCCCCAAGCTTGCGGTCATTGGGTCCGGTGGCGCAGTCACTAGTATTCCTTTGGTGGCTGCGTCACATGAATCCCCAGCCCGGGAGCCAGCTTTGCCAGGGGTGAGGGCGAGTCTGGGCATTGCTGGCTCTAAGAAGGAAGGATTGTCTCAAGTAAATAAATGTCACGCTAATGAGGTGGAGGGGAAACCTGATGACACCGAGGCGATAACATCCGGCCCAAAAACACTTTTTACTGCTGGTCCAGAGGGTGAGGGTATGAATGGTGCCGGTACATGTGCTGTTAATAATGGTGAGGGTATGAATGGTGCCGGTACAAGTGCTGCTAATAATGGTGGGGGTATGAATGGTGCCGGTACGAGTGGTATTAATAATGGTGAGGGTATGAATGGTGCCGGTACAAGTGCTGTTAATAATGGTGAGGGTATGAATGGTGCAGGTACGAGTGGTATTAATAATGGTGAGGGTATGAATGGTGCCGGTACAAGTGCTGTTAATAATGGTGAGGGTATGAATGGTGCAGGTACGAGTGATATTAATAATGGTCCCTCTCCTGTGTCTGGGGCCGGGGTGAGTGGTGGGAATGTTACTGCCAGGGGTATGAGGTCTAGTGAGGCCGGTCCATCTGCCCCCCCAGGGGTGTCTACTCGCAGTTATGCCAGTGTCACTGCTGGGGCCTCCTCCTCATCTTCAGGCTCTGGGGACGGTATTTTACAGCGGCGCCTCCTGGAGGCCCTTAAAAAGGGTGAGAGAACAATAATGGTAGAGGGCCGAGCGGTTGATCTGTCCTTCTGGATAGACAGGCATGGCCTGACTGCTTTCCGAGAAGAAAGGGAAGGGGAAACTGTGTGGACCCTTCCGACAGCCGGGCCTAGGGGGGCTCGTAGGAATGTTGTTCGTCTTCGCTGGAGAGGCAATGATACGTGCCCACCTAGGGCAAAAATAGTTGAGCTTCTGTTGAAGATGAATTTCAGGGCGATCGACATCTTTGCCCTGATACATCCCTATGGCACCCCAGTATTTGACATCAGCTTTGTTCGGCCGGAGGGCCTGGAGCTCTTTTGGTCAAATTATGAGCTGGTGAAGAATGAGTCCGGCTGGCGAGACTTCGCTGTACAAGCGTTGTCTCGTCAGAGCGAAATCAAGAAGGTGACCGTCCTAACTTGCAATGAGTGTCTTTCTTGTATGGACATTATGACCTGGCTCAGCAGGTACGGGGAGGTAACGGAGGTCCCCAAAAAAAACAGGGATGAATTTGGCATCTGGTCAGGGGCCTGGACCTTTATGGTTAAATTAAAGCGTTCAGGAAGTACTGTCACCCACATCCCTTCCTCAGCCTTTTTAGGAAGGGACCGAATCCTGGCCTTTTACCAGGGGCAGCCGAAGCTCTGCCACAGGTGTGGTGACCCCACGCACTTCAGTGCCCACTGCAGAGTGCAGAAGTGTGCGTTGTGCGGGGGGATAGGTCATCTTGCCACATCCTGTGGGGATATTCGGTGTCACCTGTGTGGGGATCTAGGTCACCCATTCAGTCGCTGCCCTCGTTCCTTTGCCAACGCCATGGCGGGCCCAGCGGGAGAAAGCCGAGAGGTTGCTCCTGCCGTGGTTGGCACTGGTGGAGGTGAAGGGGCTGAGGGGCCAGGGAAGAAAGGCAAGTCACCCTCCAAGTTAAGGCGATTGGAGAACCGTCGAAGGAGTAGGGAGCTCGGGGAGCCCCAGGCAACTGGGGTAACCCTTGGCCCTGCTCCGGGGGCAAGTGTCATTGCTACTGAGGCCCTGGGGGAACAGGACTTGAATGAAGAGGTCAGGAGGTTGGAGAGGGAGGAGGAAGCCGCTTCTTCATGTTCCTCGCTATATGAAAGTATGGATGAGGACAGTAGACGGTGGCTAGATGAAAAGCGCAAGCAGGGTGCTAAAAAGAAAAAAAAGGGAGATAAGAAATCTTCTCCTCCCCTGGTCCAGGTGCCTAAGGAAAGCCCAACCGACTCACCTCTTGTTGTTCTCTCAAACCGCTTTCAAACCCTCAAGGACATCTCCTCTTCAGATGAGGAGTGTGGGGGCGAGGATGTGGCGAAGGTGACGAGGGGGTCTGTGGGGGGCGTCCAGCTTCTTGCCTCAGGGCATGCGGAACCCTCAGGGAGAAGCGCTGTCTCGGAGCCTGGAGGTGAGGTTGATAGTGGTGCTGGTGAGGAGGTGGAGGAAGGGAAGGATATGGACACATCAGCATCCCTCAAAAGGGCCCTCGGCTCTTCATCAGACAGTGATAAAAACCAGGGGAAGGGCAAGGGGAAGGGGAAAAAGGTCATCTAATTCAATCACCCAGGATGGCGGCACCCACCCCGTTGACGCTGGCATCTATTAATGTCGCCAGCATTAAATCTGACAAGGCTAGATTTGCGGCCTTTGATTTTCTCGGCCGAATTGAGGCCGACATTTTATTTTTGCAAGAGACCAGGCTGACAGACTTGGCAGCCATACATAAAGCGAAAAAGGAGTGGAGGCGTGGACCATCTTATTGGTCTCTTGCGGCCGAGCCGGGTAGCGGGGTGGCGGTTCTTTTCACCGCATCGGTAGAATGCAGACGGGTTATTGAATTAGAAATGGGGAGGTGCCTGATCTTGGATGTCCTCATGAAGGGACAGGAGCTCAGGCTCATTAACATCTATGGTCCCCAAACCAGCTGGGACCGGAAAAGTCTCTTTATGAGGATCAAGCCCTATCTTTTTACGAGTCGGCAGGTGGTCTTTGGAGGGGACTTCAATGCTGCCACGAGGTCCCAAGATAGGGGAGGTTCCAGAGACAGGCTGACTTATGACTGTGTGGCCCTAAATAGGATAGCTAGTGAGGCTCGCCTGGTGGATGTCCACATCCGGCACACCCCAGGCCACGCGGGATTCACCTTTTATCGAGGTAGTTGTAGGTCTAGAATAGATAGGTTTTATTTAAAGGAGGATGCCATCTCTTCGGCAGTGTCCGTCGTTGAGGTGGAGTTCTCCGACCACTGTTTAATTTTATTTTCTCTGAATGTTGCAGAGACCCCCCGGATGGGAAGAGGCTTTTGGAGGCTCAATTCGTCTCTCTTGGAAGAAGCGGAGATAAGACGGTCCTTCGAGGATTTCTTTCAGAGCCAGGTACCATTACTGGATCTTTGTAGCAGTAAGTCGGAGTGGTGGGAGATGTTCAAAAAAAGGGTGGCGAGTTTCTTCCGCCAGCTCTCGAGCCTCAGGAGCCTGGACAGGTATCGCCTGTATCAGGGCCTGAGGAGGAAACTCGAGCATCTTGTCTCGACTGGAGGTGACCGCGAGGACATTTCCAGAGTGAAATCTTTGCTTAAGAGTTGCCAGTATGATAGACACGCATCTTTAGTTTTTGAGAGGGATTTTGGGAAGTACCGCTCGCCCGACCCCTACAAGAACTGCAAGATGTCAGTAAATAGTAAAGTGGTTTCAGGACTGATGGACAGTACAGGATCCCTGAAAAGGTCCAGATCAGGGATCTTGGAGGTCGTCAGATCCTTTTACTCGCACCTCTTGGGAAAGATGGATCTTGATCGGGATGCGATGTCGGCTTTCCTGGCTGAAACTGTCCCCGAACCAGGAGTAGACCCCTCTCTTGGTGTCTTGGCAGAGGCGATCAGGGAAGAGGAAGTGAGACTGGCGATTGAAGGGCTTGCCCTCAAGAAGTCGCCGGGTCCAGATGGCTTAACGTCTGAATTTTACAAGACCTTTAAGGACATTTTAGTTCCCCTGTTGACTGAGGTGTTGAATGAGTGTCTTTCCTCGGGCACTTTGCCGAAGTCAATGAGGAGGTCGGCCCTGATCATCCTGTCAAAGGGTAAAGACCCATCGCACATTGAGAATTGGCGTCCCATAGCGCTACTCAATGTGGACAGAAAGGTTCTGGCAAAGGTGCTGTTTAATCGGCTGGTGAAATTTGCACCCCGGCTCCTTTCGGGGGCTCAGCATTGCTCTGTTCCAGGCCGCAGCACGTTTAGCGCTGTACTCGGTGTCCGAGAGGCAGTGGAGCAGAGTAGGGCGGGCCGTTGGAAGGGGTACTTGCTGTCCTTGGATCAGGCAAAAGCGTTTGATCGGGTTGATCACGAGTATCTCTGGTCGGTCCTTCTGAGGTATGGTCTGCCGGGGGGGTTTGTTGATTGGCTTAAGATCTTGTATGCAGGGGCAGAGAGTTTTCCGCTTGTGAACGGTTGGATTGGCCGCTCTTTTGAGGTTGGGTCTGGGGTTCGCCAGGGTTGCCCGCTGAGCCCGCTTTTATACGTGTTCGCGATTGACCCCTTCCTTAGGAGGGTAGATCGTGGACCGTTGGTGGGAGTCAGCATGGACTTGGCAGCCTCGGAAGCCACTCTGAGAGTGGTGGCGTATGCGGATGACGTCACCGTCTTTGTGTCCTCGAGAGGGGAGGCAGAGTGGGTGATGTCTGAAGTTGACCGCTACTCGGAGGCATCCGGGTCCATGATCAACCAGGATAAGTGTAAGAGTCTCTGGCTGGGAGGGGGAGATCCTACCTTTGATCTCTCGGACACTCTTCCAGGGCCTCAGGAGTTTGTAAAAATTCTCGGCATCGAATTTGGCCAGGGGGATTACCCCAAACAAAATTGGGACAGCAGGCTAAAGATCGCCGCTCAGAAGGTCGACCAGTGGAAGGGTTGGTCTTTGACCCTCAGAGAAAGGGTCAACTTGATCAAAACTTACCTGCTCCCTTTGTTAATCTATTTGGGCAGTGTCTGCATCTTGCCAGAACCTCTCTGGACTCGGGTCTACAGCTTGTTCTTCCAGATGTTATGGGGGAATAAGCTGAACCTAGTCAAGAGGGAGGTGACATACCGTACGAGGAGACTAGGGGGGTTGTGTATGGTCAACCCTGTGGTATTCCTGGTTAATACCTTTGTAAAGATCAACATGTCAAACCTCTGGCAAGAGAGGGCTCCTCCGTGGGTAGTCTCCTGCAGGGGGTGGTTTCGGCCTTTCTTCCAGGAATGGGAGACAGGAGGGCAAGTGAAGGACCTTCGCACGCCGCATGGGCATCTTCCGGCTTACGCTACCGTGGTTCTGAAAACAATTCGCCGGTGGGGTCTGGGGATGTGGGAGATCAGGACTCTGTCAAGGAGGCTCCTTGACAACAGGGTTCTGTTGACCCATTTCCAGAAGCCCCTGGCGCTCAGGGACTGCCCAAGTCGGGATCTGGAGGTTGGTTTGAGGGTTTTAAATTCTAGTAGGATCCCTTTAAAGTTTTGGGACTTGGCTTGGCGTTGCTTCCATGGGAAACTGTATGTGAGGGACAACTTGAAACACAGGAACCCTGAGGAAAGGGGTTGTCCCCGGGAGGAGTGTGGCGGCGTGCTGGAAAGCATGGAGCACTTCCTGCTTCATTGTCCCCTCAATACAGGGGTCTACAGCAGGGTGGGTGCCTCCATTGGTTGGCCTGGTCTGACCGGTCTCTCCTATGCGGAATGGGCCTATGGAACATTCAGACACCTGGGTGGTCGAGATCGGGGCACTTTATTCTTAGTCAGCTTAGCGGTCAGGTACGGCACGTGGAACGCACGGTGTTTTGTATCAACCAGACAAAAAACCCTCCCGGAGGAAGAGGTGGTGAGGAACATTCTCGGTGACCTGGGGAAGGTTCGTTCTTTGGAGTTCGAGAGACTGGGCACGAGTAGGGCCTCCATGCTTTGGAGGGGTTTTTCCTTCAGCGTGCCCTAGTCTAGTCGTCTCTATTCCTGGTGGGGGGCTAATGCTGTCACTGTAGCTTTTTGTTTTCTTTATAGTTGATGACTGATATAGGGCTTGCAGGTACCGAACCAGGGCCTTGTGGGTAGGATTTGTTAAGGATGTGTTATGTGTTATGTCAGGTAATGTATGCCATTGTACAGGCCGAGTCTTTACTTACTATATCTTGTAGAGTGTAGTATTTTTGTATAGATGTGAGGGGGTTAGGTGTTAGGTGGGGAGGGGGGAAAGGGGGGGAGGGGTGGTACAAATAATAAGAAAAAGCCGGGCCCGATCAAAGAGACATTGAAGGATGGACGATGGTGTCGGTCGGAGCTTAAAGGTACGGACTTTGGACTAGACATTGGTCTTGAATTGGGTATAATGTATATATTATATATATATATATATATGTATGTTCAGTATTGCTTTGTATATATTGTATATATTGGTTACTAATTGGTATTCATATTGCGGATTTGTGGTTAAGAAAAAGGGTGGAGGGAAAAAAAAAAAAAAAAAAAAAAATTAAAAAATGTAAAAAAAAATAAAAAAAATTCAAAATTATAAAAAAAAAAAAAAAAAAAAAAAATAATTACAAAAAAAAAAAAAAAGGGGGGGTTATTTGCTGATTAGGCACATCTTCTGTTTTCTCATGTAGGAATTTCTCATTTTCCTTGGTTAATATAATTTGATGGGCACATGGACCGGTTAGGGTCAGTTTTTGGTTTTATTGTGGTTTAACAATTTTATTTATTTTTTAGACTGTTACTGATTTTGTTCCTTTTGAGGCGTCTGGATTGATTTGTGACTATGAGTTTTGTGTATTTGTATTTATACTGATGTGAGTGACGTGTGGATGATGAGTGATGTGTGGATGATGTGAGTTATAATACAGAAGACTGAGTGCTGGTAGGAATGTGATCTGGACCAGAGAGGAGGCGGCCGAGATTGATAATGTGTTTATAACTTGTTCATTTGGTGTTGGTTTTTGACCCGTGTATTGTATGTGCGGATTTATTGCATGTGTATGTTTGTTAACATTTATTAAAAAAGATGAGAAGTGGTACTGTGCAGTATATATATATACAGAATAATACAGATACTGAGAATTACACCCAGTATACAGGACAGGAGAAGTGGTACTGTGCAGTGTCCATATATACAGAATAATACAGATACTGAGAATTACACCCAGTATACAGGACAGGAGAAGTGGTACTGTGCAGTGTCCATATATACAGAATAATACAGATACTGAGAATTACACCCAGTATACAGGACAGGAGAAGTGGTACTGTGCAGTATATATATACACAGAATAATACAGATACTGAGAATTACACCCAGTATACAGGACAGGAGGAGTGATACTGTGCAGTGTATATATATACAGAATAATACAGATACTGATAATTACACCCAGTATACAGGACAGGAGAAGTGGTACTGTGCAGTGTCCATATATACAGAATAATACAGATACTGAGAATTACACCCAGTATACAGGACAGGAGAAGTGGTACTGTGCAGTGTATATATATACAGAATAATACAGATACTGAGAATTACACCCAGTATACAGGACAGGAGAAGTGGTACTGTGCAGTATATATATATACAGAATAATACAGATACTGAGAATTACACCCAGTATACAGGACAGGAGAAGTGGTACTGTGCAGTGTCCATATATACAGAATAATACAGATACTGAGAATTACACCCAGTATACAGGACAGGAGAAGTGGTACTGTGCAGTGTATATATATACAGAATAATACAGATACTGAGAATTACACCCAGTATACAGGACAGGAGAAGTGATACTGTGCAGTGTGTATATATACAGAATAATACAGATACTGAGGATTACACCCAGTATACAGGACAGGAGGAGTGGTACTGTGCAGTGTATATATATACAGAATAATACAGATACTGAGAATTACACCCAGTATACAGTACAGGAGGAGTGGTACTGTGCAGTGTATATATATACAGAATAATACAGATACTGAGAATTACACCCAGTATACAGGACAGGAGGAGCGGGTGTGTGCTGTCTGGGTGTTGGAGGAAGCTCTTTCCGGGTGTCGGCTCCTTCCTCTCCAGGGAGAGAGTTTGCTGCTTGGGATGAGAGGAAGTTCTTCCCAGCCAAGTGCTTCTCAGCCTCCTGTTACCCGGTCTAGGCCGGCGGGTAGCGGGAGCGTTCAGCAACCGGCCGAAGTTGTGGGGGTGAGAAGATCTAGTCGGGGTCACAGCGATGTGGCCCCGATCCTGCCCCCGCCTGAAACCAGGTCAGAAAGCCAGGAAAGCCGCAAGGTTCCTGGTGTTGCAGCCAGCAGGATCGCTCCTGGGGATGTGCAGCAGAGCATGCATGATGGTGTGGAGGCAGATTGGGGTGAACTACGTGCCACGGAGTCAACAACCACCTTTAGCTCCCGTGTTGCGGAGTGCCTCCGTGGGTATGAGGACGCCGGGAAGGCCATTCGGAAGCTCCAGGAGGAGCTGAAAGCAGCCCGGGTTCGGTCGCACGTCACTTCTGGAGCAAAGAGGTTGGTAGTAATGGCGACTATCAGGGATCTCAAATCTGAGGTGGATGCCCTGAAAGAAAAGCGCAAGTTTATTTTGGAGAATAGTGGACCTTTCAAGGAGAAACTCCTTAATGATGATCGGTTCCGGGCAATGAAGGGTGTCTGTGACCCTGGAAAGCAGACGGATGATGAGGGTGAGGAGGAGGAAATGTGTCCGGGTGCGTCTGGTCAGCGGAGTACGTGCAGCGAGCTGCCTGCAGAGCAAGTGGCTTTACCCATGGACTCCAGCTCAGCTGGTGAGGGGGACACCTGTGACCAGGACATCAGCAGCAGCAATTCAGGTGGGAGGCTGATGGCGGAAATACGGCAGCTCCAGTCTCCGGTGAGCCTGCAGCATTTTTCTTTTGGCGCGGACTTGGGTCCAGAGGAAAAGGTTAATGCCAAGCGCGCAGCAAAGCGCAAAGCCCGGCGGCGACTAAAATCCAGAAAGGCTGGAAAAATCGTGGAGGAGGTCAGTTTTAAGTTTGTTCCCCACCCAGTGCTACCCAAGCTGGCCGCAGGGTCAGCTCGCTGCACAAGCCCCGTGATCCAGCCTAGCCCGGGCCCTGAAGTGGGTCCGGTGCAGGAAAGCGGGGAGATTAATGATGGCGTGATAATGGAGGCTAATGTCCCTGCTTGTCGTAGTAGCGGTGGCGTTTTTGGTGGCGTTTTTAAGGCGTCAATAGCGCCAGATAATGTTGGTGGCCCAGCGTTGGGTGCAGAACAAAGCTCTGGTGCTCAGGTTTCCTCCTCAGTAATGGGGGGCGGCTCGACACCAGAGCTGGCAGCGAATATTCCAGTGTCCCTGGAACCCGTTGGTGCTACTGAGCGGCAGCAGCATGAAGGGGCTGCTGGGACTGACGGCACGGTTGAATGTCCCCCCAAGCTTGCGGTCATTGGGTCCGGTGGCGCAGTCACTAGTATTCCTTTGGTGGCTGCGTCACATGAATCCCCAGCCCGGGAGCCAGCTTTGCCAGGGGTGAGGGCGAGTCTGGGCATTGCTGGCTCTAAGAAGGAAGGATTGTCTCAAGTAAATAAATGTCACGCTAATGAGGTGGAGGGGAAACCTGATGACACCGAGGCGATAACATCCGGCCCAAAAACACTTTTTACTGCTGGTCCAGAGGGTGAGGGTATGAATGGTGCCGGTACATGTGCTGTTAATAATGGTGAGGGTATGAATGGTGCCGGTACAAGTGCTGCTAATAATGGTGGGGGTATGAATGGTGCCGGTACGAGTGGTATTAATAATGGTGAGGGTATGAATGGTGCCGGTACAAGTGCTGTTAATAATGGTGAGGGTATGAATGGTGCAGGTACGAGTGGTATTAATAATGGTGAGGGTATGAATGGTGCCGGTACAAGTGCTGTTAATAATGGTGAGGGTATGAATGGTGCAGGTACGAGTGATATTAATAATGGTCCCTCTCCTGTGTCTGGGGCCGGGGTGAGTGGTGGGAATGTTACTGCCAGGGGTATGAGGTCTAGTGAGGCCGGTCCATCTGCCCCCCCAGGGGTGACTACTCGCAGTTATGCCAGTGTCACTGCTGGGGCCTCCTCCTCATCTTCAGGCTCTGGGGACGGTATTTTACAGCGGCGCCTCCTGGAGGCCCTTAAAAAGGGTGAGAGAACAATAATGGTAGAGGGCCGAGCGGTTGATCTGTCCTTCTGGATAGACAGGCATGGCCTGACTGCTTTCCGAGAAGAAAGGGAAGGGGAAACTGTGTGGACCCTTCCGACAGCCGGGCCTAGGGGGGCTCGTAGGAATGTTGTTCGTCTTCGCTGGAGAGGCAATGATACGTGCCCACCTAGGGCAAAAATAGTTGAGCTTCTGTTGAAGATGAATTTCAGGGCGATCGACATCTTTGCCCTGATACATCCCTATGGCACCCCAGTATTTGACATCAGCTTTGTTCGGCCGGAGGGCCTGGAGCTCTTTTGGTCAAATTATGAGCTGGTGAAGAATGAGTCCGGCTGGCGAGACTTCGCTGTACAAGCGTTGTCTCGTCAGAGCGAAATCAAGAAGGTGACCGTCCTAACTTGCAATGAGTGTCTTTCTTGTATGGACATTATGACCTGGCTCAGCAGGTACGGGGAGGTAACGGAGGTCCCCAAAAAAAACAGGGATGAATTTGGCATCTGGTCAGGGGCCTGGACCTTTATGGTTAAATTAAAGCGTTCAGGAAGTACTGTCACCCACATCCCTTCCTCAGCCTTTTTAGGAAGGGACCGAATCCTGGCCTTTTACCAGGGGCAGCCGAAGCTCTGCCACAGGTGTGGTGACCCCACGCACTTCAGTGCCCACTGCAGAGTGCAGAAGTGTGCGTTGTGCGGGGGGATAGGTCATCTTGCCACATCCTGTGGGGATATTCGGTGTCACCTGTGTGGGGATCTAGGTCACCCATTCAGTCGCTGCCCTCGTTCCTTTGCCAACGCCATGGCGGGCCCAGCGGGAGAAAGCCGAGAGGTTGCTCCTGCCGTGGTTGGCACTGGTGGAGGTGAAGGGGCTGAGGGGCCAGGGAAGAAAGGCAAGTCACCCTCCAAGTTAAGGCGATTGGAGAACCGTCGAAGGAGTAGGGAGCTCGGGGATCCCCAGGCAACTGGGGTAACCCTTGGCCCTGCTCCGGGGGGCGAGTGTCATTGCTACTGAGGCCCTGGGGGAACAGGACTTGAATGAAGAGGTCAGGAGGTTGGAGAGGGAGGAGGAAGCCGCTTCTTCATGTTCCTCGCTATATGAAAGTATGGATGAGGACAGTAGACGGTGGCTAGATGAAAAGCGCAAGCAGGGTGCTAAAAAGAAAAAAAAGGGAGATAAGAAATCTTCTCCTCCCCTGGTCCAGGTGCCTAAGGAAAGCCCAACCGGCTCACCTCTTGTTGTTCTCTCAAACCGCTTTCAAACCCTCAAGGACATCTCCTCTTCAGATGAGGAGTGTGGGGGCGAGGGTGTGGCGAAGGTGACGAAGGGGTCTGTGGGGGGCGTACAGCTTCTTGCCTCAGGGCATGCGGAACCCTCAGGGAGAAGCGCTGTCTCGGAGCCTGGAGGTGAGGTTGATAGTGGTGCTGGTGAGGAGGTGGAGGAAGGGAAGGATATGGACACATCAGCATCCCTCAAAAGGGCCCTCGGCTCTTCATCAGACAGTGATAAAAACCAGGGGAAGGGAAAGGGGAAGGGGAAAAAGGTCATCTAATTCAATCACCCAGGATGGCGGCACCCACCCCGTTGACGCTGGCATCTATTAATGTCGCCAGCATTAAATCTGACAAGGCTAGATTTGCGGCCTTTGATTTTCTCGGCCGAATTGAGGCCGACATTTTATTTTTGCAAGAGACCAGGCTGACAGACTTGGCAGCCATACATAAAGCGAAAAAGGAGTGGAGGCGTGGACCATCTTATTGGTCTCTTGCGGCCGAGCCGGGTAGCGGGGTGGCGGTTCTTTTCACCGCATCGGTAGAATGCAGACGGGTTATTGAATTAGAAATGGGGAGGTGCCTGATCTTGGATGTCCTCATGAAGGGACAGGAGCTCAGGCTCATTAACATCTATGGTCCCCAAACCAGCTGGGACCGGAAAAGTCTCTTTATGAGGATCAAGCCCTATCTTTTTACGAGTCGGCAGGTGGTCTTTGGAGGGGACTTCAATGCTGCCACGAGGTCCCAAGATAGGGGAGGTTCCAGAGACAGGCTGACTTATGACTGTGTGGCCCTAAATAGGATAGCTAGTGAGGCTCGCCTGGTGGATGTCCACATCCGGCACACCCCAGGCCACGCGGGATTCACCTTTTATCGAGGTAGTTGTAGGTCTAGAATAGATAGGTTTTATTTAAAGGAGGATGCCATCTCTTCGGCAGTGTCCGTCGTTGAGGTGGAGTTCTCCGACCACTGTTTAATTTTATTTTCTCTGAATGTTGCAGAGACCCCCCGGATGGGAAGAGGCTTTTGGAGGCTCAATTCGTCTCTCTTGGAAGAAGCGGAGATAAGACGGTCCTTCGAGGATTTCTTTCAGAGCCAGGTACCATTACTGGATCTTTGTAGCAGTAAGTCGGAGTGGTGGGAGATGTTCAAAAAAAGGGTGGCGAGTTTCTTCCGCCAGCTCTCGAGCCTCAGGAGCCTGGACAGGTATCGCCTGTATCAGGGCCTGAGGAGGAAACTCGAGCATCTTGTCTCGACTGGAGGTGACCGCGAGGACATTTCCAGAGTGAAATCTTTGCTTAAGAGTTGCCAGTATGATAGACACGCATCTTTAGTTTTTGAGAGGGATTTTGGGAAGTACCGCTCGCCCGACCCCTACAAGAACTGCAAGATGTCAGTAAATAGTAAAGTGGTTTCAGGACTGATGGACAGTACAGGATCCCTGAAAAGGTCCAGATCAGGGATCTTGGAGGTCGTCAGATCCTTTTACTCGCACCTCTTGGGAAAGATGGATCTTGATCGGGATGCGATGTCGGCTTTCCTGGCTGAAACTGTCCCCGAACCAGGAGTAGACCCCTCTCTTGGTGTCTTGGCAGAGGCGATCAGGGAAGAGGAAGTGAGACTGGCGATTGAAGGGCTTGCCCTCAAGAAGTCGCCGGGTCCAGATGGCTTAACGTCTGAATTTTACAAGACCTTTAAGGACATTTTAGTTCCCCTGTTGACTGAGGTGTTGAATGAGTGTCTTTCCTCGGGCACTTTGCCGAAGTCAATGAGGAGGTCGGCCCTGATCATCCTGTCAAAGGGTAAAGACCCATCGCACATTGAGAATTGGCGTCCCATAGCGCTACTCAATGTGGACAGAAAGGTTCTGGCAAAGGTGCTGTTTAATCGGCTGGTGAAATTTGCACCCCGGCTCCTTTCGGGGGCTCAGCATTGCTCTGTTCCAGGCCGCAGCGCATTTAGCGCTGTACTCGGTGTCCGAGAGGCAGTGGAGCAGAGTAGGGCGGGCCGTTGGAAGGGGTACTTGCTGTCCTTGGATCAGGCAAAAGCGTTTGATCGGGTTGATCACGAGTATCTCTGGTCGGTCCTTCTGAGGTATGGTCTGCCGGGGGGGTTTGTTGATTGGCTTAAGATCTTGTATGCAGGGGCAGAGAGTTTTCCGCTTGTGAACGGTTGGATTGGCCGCTCTTTTGAGGTTGGGTCTGGGGTTCGCCAGGGTTGCCCGCTGAGCCCGCTTTTATACGTGTTCGCGATTGACCCCTTCCTTAGGAGGGTAGATCGTGGACCGTTGGTGGGAGTCAGCATGGACTTGGCAGCCTCGGAAGCCACTCTGAGAGTGGTGGCGTATGCGGATGACGTCACCGTCTTTGTGTCCTCGAGAGGGGAGGCAGAGTGGGTGATGTCTGAAGTTGACCGCTACTCGGAGGCATCCGGGTCCATGATCAACCAGGATAAGTGTAAGAGTCTCTGGCTGGGAGGGGGAGATCCTACCTTTGATCTCTCGGACACTCTTCCAGGGCCTCAGGAGTTTGTAAAAATTCTCGGCATCGAATTTGGCCAGGGGGATTACCCCAAACAAAATTGGGACAGCAGGCTAAAGATCGCCTCTCAGAAGGTCGACCAGTGGAAGGGTTGGTCTTTGACCCTCAGGGAAAGGGTCAACTTGATCAAAACTTACCTGCTCCCTTTGTTAATCTATTTGGGCAGTGTCTGCATCTTGCCAGAACCTCTCTGGACTCGGGTCTACAGCTTGTTCTTCCAGATGTTATGGGGGAATAAGCTGAACCTAGTCAAGAGGGAGGTGACATACCGTACGAGGAGACTAGGGGGGTTGTGTATGGTCAACCCTGTGGTATTCCTGGTTAATACCTTTGTAAAGATCAACATGTCAAACCTCTGGCAAGAGAGGGCTCCTCCGTGGGTAGTCTCCTGCAGGGGGTGGTTTCGGCCTTTCTTCCAGGAATGGGAGACAGGAGGGCAAGTGAAGGACCTTCGCACGCCGCATGGGCATCTTCCGGCTTACGCTACCGTGGTTCTGAAAACAATTCGCCGGTGGGGTCTGGGGATGTGGGAGATCAGGACTCTGTCAAGGAGGCTCCTTGACAACAGAGTTCTGTTGACCCATTTCCAGAAGCCCCTGGCGCTCAGGGACTGCCCAAGTCGGGATCTGGAGGTTGGTTTGAGGGTTTTAAATTCTAGTAGGATCCCTTTAAAGTTTTGGGACTTGGCTTGGCGTTGCTTCCATGGGAAACTGTATGTGAGGGACAACTTGAAACACAGGAACCCTGAGGAAAGGGGTTGTCCCCGGGAGGAGTGTGGCGGCGTGCTGGAAAGCATGGAGCACTTCCTGCTTCATTGTCCCCTCAATACAGGGGTCTACAGCAGGGTGGGTGCCTCCATTGGTTGGCCTGGTCTGACCGGTCTCTCCTATGCGGAATGGGCCTATGGAACATTCAGACACCTGGGTGGTCGAGATCGGGGCACTTTATTCTTAGTCAGCTTAGCGGTCAGGTACGGCACGTGGAACGCACGGTGTTTTGTATCAACCAGACAAAAAACCCTCCCGGAGGAAGAGGTGGTGAGGAACATTCTCGGTGACCTGGGGAAGGTTCGTTCTTTGGAGTTCGAGAGACTGGGCACGAGTAGGGCCTCCATGCTTTGGAGGGGTTTTTCCTTCAGCGTGCCCTAGTCTAGTCATCTCTATTCCTGGTGGGGGGCTAATGCTGTCACTGTAGCTTTTTGTTTTCTGTATAGTTGATGACGGATATAGGGCTTGCAGGTACCGAACCAGGGCCTTGTGGGTAGGATTTGTTAAGGATGTGTTATGTGTTATGTCAGGTAATGTATGCCATTGTACAGGCCGAGTCTTTACTTACTATATCTTGTAGAGTGTAGTATTTTTGTATAGATGTGAGGGGGTTAGGTGTTAGGTGGGAAAGTGGGGGAGGGGTGGTACAAATAAGAAGAAAAAGCCGGGCCCGATCAAAGAGACATTGAAGGATGGACGATGGTGTCGGTCGGAGCTTAGGTAAGGACTTTGGACTGGACATTGGTCTTGAATTGGGTATAATGTAGATATTATAGATATATATGTATGTTCAGTATTGTTTTGTATATATTGTATATATTGGTTACTAATTGGTATTCATATTGCGGATTTGTGGTTAAGAAAAAGGGTGGAGGGAAAAAAAAAAAAAAAAAAAATGTAAAAAAAAAATAAAAAATACAAAAAATATAAAAAAATAAATAAAAAAAAAATAAATAAAAAAAAAAAGGGGGGGGTTATTTGCCGATTAGGCTCATGTTGTGTTTTCTCATGTAGGAATTTCTCATTTTTCCTTGGTTAATATAATTTGATGGGCACATGGACCGGTTAGGGTCAGTTTTTGGTTTTATTGTGGTTTAACAATTTTATTTATTTTTTAGACTGTTACTGATTTTGTTCCTTTTGAGGCGTCTGGATTGATTTGTGACTGAGTTTTGTGTATTTGTATTTATACTGATGTGAGTGACGTGTGGATGATGAGAGTGATGTGTGGATGATGTGAGTTATAATACTACAGAAGACTGAGTGCTGGTAGGAATGTGATCTGGACCAGAGAGGAGGCGGCCGAGATTCATAATGTGTTTATAACTTGTTCATTTTGTGTTGGTTTTTGACCCGTGTATTGTATGTGCGGATTTATGGCATGTGTATGTTTGTTAACATTTATTAAAAAAGATGAGAAGTGGTACTGTGCAGTGTATATATATACAGAATAATACAGATACTGAGAATTACACCCAGTATACAGGACAGGAGAAGTGGTACTGTGCAGTGTATATATATACAGAATAATACAGATACTGATCATTACACCCAGTATACAGGACAGGAGTAGTGGTACTGTGCAGTGTGTGTATATACACAGAATAATACAGATACTGAGAATTACACCCAGTATACAGGACAGGAGAAGTGGTACTGTGCAGTATATATATATACAGAGTAATACAGATACTGAGAATTACACCCAGTATACAGGACAGGAGAAGTGGTGCTGTGCAGTGTGTATATATACAGAATAATACAGATACTGAGAATTACACCCAGTATACAGGACAGGAGAAGTGGTGCTGTGCAGTGTCCATATATACAGAATAATACATATACTGAGAATTACACCCAGTATACAGGACAGGAGAAGTGGTACTGTGCAGTATATATATACACAGAATAATACAGATACTGAGAATTACACCCAGTATACAGGACAGGAGAAGTGGTACTGTGCAGTGTCCATATATACAGAATAATACAGGTACTGAGAATTACACCCAGTATACAGGACAGGAGAAGTGGTACTGTGCAGTGTATATATACAGAATAATACAGATACTGAGAATTACACCCAGTATACAGGACAGGAGAAGTGGTACTGTACAGTGTCTATATATACAGAATAATACAGATACTGAGAATTACACCCAGTATACAGACAGGAGAAGTGGTACTGTGCAGTGTCCATATATACAGAATAATACAGATACTGAGAATTACACCCAGTATACAGGACAGGAGAAGTGGTACTGTGCAGTGTCCATATATACAGAATAATACAGATACTGAGAATTACACCCAGTATACAGGACAGGAGAAGTGGTACTGTGCAGTGTCCATATATACAGAATAATACAGATACTGAGAATTACACCCAGTATACAGGTCAGGAGAAGTGGTACTGTGCAGTGTCCATATATACAGAATAATACAGATACTGAGAATTACACCCAGTATACAGGACAGGAGAAGTGGTACTGTGCAGTGTATATATATACAGAATAATACAGATACTGAGAATTACACCCAGTATACAGGACAGGAGAAGTAGTACTGTGCAGTGTCCATATATACAGCATAATACAGATACTGAGAATTACACCCAGTATACAGGACAGGAGAAGTGGTACTGTGCAGTGTATATATATACAGAATAATACATATACTGAGAATTACACCCAGTATACAGGACAGGAGAAGTGGTACTGTGCAGTGTGTATATATACAGAATAATACAGATACTGAGAATTACACCCAGTATACAGTACAGGAGAAGTGGTACTGTGCAGTGTTTATATATATATACAGATACTGAGAATTACACCCAGTATACAGGACAGGAGAAGTGGTACTGTGCAGTGTCCATATATACAGAATAATACAGATACTGAGAATTACACCCAGTATACAGGACAGGAGGAGTGGTACTGTGCAGTGTATATATATACAGAATAATACAGATACTGAGAATTACACCCAGTATACAGGACAGGAGAAGTGGTACTGTGCAGTGTATATATATACAGAATAATACAGATACTGAGAATTACACCCAGTATACAGGACAGGAGAAGTGGTACTGTGCAGTGTATATATATACAGAATAATACAGATACTGAGAATTACACCCAGTATACAGGACAGGAGAAGTGGTACTGTGCAGTATATATATATATACACAGAGTAGACCCTCTCGGATTGTTTGCGTTATTTTGTGAGTTACAGCGACGTCCAGGATCAGCAGCCGCGGTCTGAACACTCAGCTCAGCTGTTTCGCAGGAAAATCCATTTTTCAGACAATCTTAGGATCTGCCAGCTTGCCAGATTGCGGCTCAGTGGAGAGTTCTCAAAAGTGTCCAGAGAAGAGGTGGCAAGGGGTGTGGCTAAATGAGAGGGGTGTGGCTTAGTGTGAAGGGTGTGGCTTAGTGGAAGGGGTGTGGTTTCCTGTGAGGGCGTGGTTTAGTGGGAGGAGTGTGACTTAGTGGGGGGGTGTGGCTCAGTGGAAGGGTGTGGCTTCGTGTGAGGGGCGTGGTTTAGTGGGAGGGGTGTGACTTAGTGGGAGGGTGTGGCTTAGTGGAACTAAGCCAAACACAAGTTGTTATAAGTTAGAGGGAGGTCTCACATGATGGGGCCCGATGCTCGGGGTCCCTGGGGACCGGAGGGGACGAGCGCGGACTAAAGGGGTTTTCTCTATGTCTGATCTGGTTACAGCCCCCAACCACAATAAACTATGAAAGCTGCAACACTGACCCCCAACCCCCACCTCAAACATGACATCACTGGAGGCAGATGTGACATCATCAGGGGCGTGGCTACAGAGTCTGAGACAGGGACATAATCATCTCAGGGTGTCCCCTCCAGCACAAGAGCGGTGCAGGGGCCCGGCTCTAGAACTGTATTCTGTAACCAGCAGGGGGAAGCACTGACATGTCAGCCGCTGCATTCTGAGAGAACAAAACTGTGAACGCAGCTCTGGATGTAACTAGAGCATGCGATACGACACAATATGTTAAATATAATTCTGCACTTCTGAATTTGTGATGTAAGAAATGCGCAAGGGTTGGTATCATAATTCATTTCATAACAATAGGATAGTAACTGCAGCTCTGGAGGTGACTGGAGTATAAGACATGATGTAACAGCAGAGTAGTGACTGCTGCTCTGGATGTGACTGGAGTATAAGACATGATGCAACAGCAGAGTAGTGACTGCTGCTCTGGATGTGACTGGAGTATAAGACATGATGTAACAGCAGAGTAGTAACTGCAGCTCTGGATGTGACAGGAGTATAAGACATGATGTAACAGCAGAATAGTAACTGCTGCTCTGGATGTGACTGTAGTATAAGACATGATGTAACAGCAGAGTAGTAACTGCAGCTCTGGATGTGACAGGAGTATAAGACATGATGTAACAGCCGAGTAGTGACTGCTGCTCTGAATGTGTTTGGAGTATAAGACAGGATGTAACAGCAGAGTAGTAACTGCAGATCTGGATGTGACTGGAGTATGAGACATGGTGTAACAGCAGAGTAGTGACTGCAGCTTTGGAGGAAACTAGAGTATAACACATGATGTAACAGCAGAGTAGTGACTGCAGCTCTGGATGTGACTGGAGTATAATATGGTGTAGCAGCAACTCTGGATGTGACTGGAGTATAAGACATGATGTGACTGCAGCTCTGGATGTGAGTGGAGTATATGAAATTATGTGACTGCAGCTCTGGATGGGACTGGAGTATAAGACATGGTGTAGCAGCATCTCTAGATGTGACTGGAGTATAAGAAATGATGTGACTGCAGCTCTGGATGTGACTGATGCTTTGGATGTGACTGGAGTATAAGACAAGGTGTAGCAGCAGCTCTGGATGTGACTGGAGTATAAGACATGCTGTAGCAGCAGCTCTGGATGTGACTGGAGTATAATACATGATATGACTGCAGCTCTGGATGTGACTGGAGTATAAGACATGATGTGACTGCAGCTCTGGATGTGAGTGGAGTATAAGACATGATGTGACTACAGCTCTGGATGTGACTAGAGTATAAGACATGGTGTAGCAGCAGCTCTGGATGTGACTAGAGTATAAGACATGGTGTAGCAGCAGCTCTGGATGTGACTGGAGTATAAGACATGCTGTGACTGCAGATCTGGTTGTGACTAGAGTATAAGACAAGGTGTAGCAGCAGCTCTAGATGTGACTGGAGTATATGACATGGTGTAGCAGCAGCTCTGGATGTGACTGGAGTATAAAACATGATGTGACTGCAGCTCTGGATGTGACTGGATTACGAGACATGGTGTGACTGCTGCTCTGGATGTGACTGGAGTATAAGACATGGTGTAGCAGCAGCTCTGGATGTCACTGGAGATAAGACATAATGTGACTGCAGCTCTGGATGTGACTGGAGTATGAGACATGGTGTGACTGCTGCTCTGGATGTGACTGGACTATAAAACATGGTGTAGCAGCAGCTCTGGATGTGACTGGAGTATAAGACTTGATGTGACTGCAGCTCTGGATGTGAGTGGAGTATAAGACATGGTGTAACTGCAGCTCTGGATGTGACTGGAGTATAAGACATGGTGTAGCAGCAGCTCTGGATGTGACTGGAGTATAAGACATGATGTGACTGCAGCTCTGGATGTGACTGGAGTATGAGACATGGTGTGACTGCTGCTCTGGATGTGACTGGAGTATAAGACATGGTGTAGCAGCAGCTCTGGATGTGACTGGAGTATAAGACATGGTGTGACCACTGCTCTGGATGTGACTGGAGTATAAGACATGGTGTAGCAGCAGCTCTGGATGTGACTGGAGTATAAGACATGGTGTGACTGCTGCTCTGGATGTGACTGGAGTATAAGACATGGTGTAGCAGCAGCTCTGGATGTGACTGGAGTATAATACATGGTGTGACTGCTGCTCTGGATGTGACTGGAGTATAAGACATGGTGTAGCAGCAGCTCTGGATGTGACTGGAGTATAAGACATGGTGTAGCAGCAGCTCTGGATGTGACTGGAGTATAAGACATGGTGTGACTGCTGCTCTGGATGTGACTGGAGAATAAGACATGGTGTAGCAGCAGCTCTGGATGTGACTGGAGTATAAGACATGATGTGACTGCAGCTCTGGATGTTAGTGGAGTATAAGACATGGTGTAGCAGCAGCTCTGGATGTGACTGGAGTATAAGACGGTGTGACTGCTGCTCTGGATGTGACTGGAGTATAAGACATGGTGTAGCAGCAGCTCTGGATGTGACTGGAGTATATGACATGGTGTAGCAGCAGCTCTGGATGTGACTGGAGTATAAGACATGATGTGACTGCAGCTCTGGATGTGACTGGAGTATAAGACATGGTGTAGCAGCAGCTCTGGATGTGACTGGAGTATAAGACATGGTGCAGCAGCAGCTCTGGATGTGACTGGAGTATATGACATGGTGTAGCAGCAGCTCTGGATGTGACTGGAGTATAATACATGATGTGACTGGAGCTCTGGATGTGACTGGAGTATGAGACATGGTGTGACTGCTGCTCTGGATGTGACTGGAGTATAAGACATGGTGTAGCAGCAGCTCTGGATGTGACTGGAGTATAAGACGGTGTGACTGCTGCTCTGGATGTGACTGGAGTATAAGACATGGTGTAGCAGCAGCACTGCATGTTGCGGCCCCTAACGGAAACGAAAATGAAGTTGTGAACGAGCGCCAATCACAAGTCGCGGTCTCACGTCCTCCAGCAGAACAGTCTAATGACAATTCTGGGGAAGCAAAATCCACGTGACAGGAGAAGCGGCGCTCCATGAGCGGAGCAGCGGCGCCTGACAATGCCCTCTGTTCATGGCGCAGTAAACGTGGGACGCGGCGCGCACTGCTGGGAAAGATATAAAGGCCTCAGTCTCTGGCGGAGCAGCGGAAACGGGAGAAACCAGACACTGACCACAGCCTGGGGGAGGGGGCTTCCTGCTTACTCCTGGGGGGCCTCATAGTCACCCCCTCCCCCCTCAACACATAAACCTGTTATATATTCTGTATAACAAAGAGAAAAGCCCCCGGACCCTGCTGCGGCCCCCGAACCCTGCGACCCCGGACCCTGCATCCCCTGGACCCTGCAACGACCCCCCGGACCCTGCAACGACCCCCGGACCCTGCAGCGAACCCCGGACCCTGCAGCGAACCCCGGACCCTGCAACGACCCCCGGACCCTGCAACGACCCCCGGACCCTGCAACGACCCCCGGACCCTGCATCCCCCGGACCCTGCAACGACCCCCGGACCCTGCAACCCCCGGACCCTGCAACGACCCCCGGACCCTGCAACGTCCCCCGGACCCAGCAGCGAACCCCGGACCCTGCAACCCCCGGACCCTGCAACCTCTGTACCCTGCTGCGGCCCCCGAACCCTGCGACGCCGGACCCTGCAACCCCCGGACCCTGCAACGACCCCCGGACCCTGCAACGACCCCCGGACCCTGCAACGACCCCCGGACCCTGCAACGACCCCCGGACCCTGCAGCGAACCCCGGACCCTGCAACGATCCCCGGACCCTGCGACAGCCGGACCCTGCGACCCCCGGACCCTGCGACCCCCGGGCCCTGCAACAACCACCGGACCCTGCAACAACCACCGGACCCTGCAACGACCGCCGGACCCTGCAACGACCCCCCGACCCTGCAACGACCCCCCGACCCTGCAACGACCCCCGGACCCTGCAACGACCCCCGGACCCTGCAACCCCCGGACCCTGCAATGACCCCCAGACCCTGCAACCCCCGGACCCTGCTGCAGCCCCCGGACCCTGCAACAACCACCGGACTCTGTAACCCCCGGACCCTGCAACAACCACCGGACCCTGCAACCCCCGGAACCTGCAACCACCACCGAACCCTGCAACCACCGGACCCTGCAACCGCCGGACCCTACAACGACCCCCGGACCCTGCAACGACCCCCGGAACCTGCAACCCCCGGACCCTGCGACCCCCGGACCCTGCAACGACCCCCGGACCTTGCAACGACCCCCGGACCCTGCTGCGGCCCCCGCACGCTGCCCTGCAACAACCACCGGACCCTGCAACCCCCGGACCCTGCAACCCCTCAGACTCTGCAACAACCACCGAACCCTGAAACCCCCGGACCCTGCAACGACCCCCGGACCCTGAAACGAGCCCCGGACCCTGCAACGACCCCCGGACCCTGCTGCGGCCCCCGAACCCTGCGACCCCGGACCCTGCATCCCCCGGACCCTGCAACGACCCCCCGGACCCTGCAACCCCCGGCCCCTGCAACGACCCCCGGACCCTGCAACGACCCCCGGACCCTGCATCCCCCGGACCCTGCAACGACCCCCGGACCCTGCAACCCCCGGACCCTGCAACAACCCCCGGACCCTGCAACGTCCCCCGGACCCTGCAGCGAACCCCGGACCCTGCAACCCCCGGACCCTGCGACCTCTGTACCCTGCTGCGGCCCCCGAACCCTGCGACGCCGGACCCTGCAACGACCCCCGGACCCTGCAACGACCCCCAGACCCTGCAACGACCCCCGGACCCTGCAACGACCCCCGGACCCTGCAGCGAACCCCGGACCCTGCAACGATCCCCGGACCCTGCGACAGCCGGACCCTGCGACCCCCGGACCCTGCGACCCCCGGACCCTGCAACAACCACCGGACCCTGCAACCACCGGACCCTGCAACCAGCTGACCCTGCAAGAACCACCGGACCCTGCAACCACCGGACCCTGCAACCCCCGGACCCTGCAATGACCGCCGGACCCTGCAACGACCCCCCGACCCTGCAACGACCCCCCGACCCTGCAACGATCCCCGGACCCTGCAACGATCCCCGGACCCTGCAACGACCCCCGGACCCTGCAACGACCCCCGGACCCTGCAACCCCCGGACCCTGCAACCCCCGGACCCTGCAACCCCCGGACCCTGCAATGACCGCCGGACCCTGCAACGACGCCCCGACCCTGCAACGACCCCCCGACCCTGCAACGATCCCCGGACCCTGCAACGATCCCCGGACCCTGCAACGACCCCCGGACCCTGCAACGACCCCCGGACCCTGCAACCCCCGGACCCTGCAATGACCCCCAGACCCTGCAACCCCCGGACCCTGCTGCGGCCCCCGGACCCTGCAACAACCACCGGACCCTGCAACCCCCGGAACCTGCAACCACCACCGGACCCTGCAACCACCGGACCCTGCAACCGCCGGACCCTACAACGACCCCCGGACCCTGCAACCAAACCTGTTATATATTCTGTATAACAAAGAGAAAAGCCCCCGGACGCTGCTGCGGCCCCCGAACCCTGCGACCCCGGACCCTGCATCCCCGGACCCTGCAACGACCCCCCGGACCCTGCAACCCCCGGCCCCTGCAACGACCCCCGGACCCTGCAATGACCCCCGGACCCTGCAACCCCCGGACCCTGCAACGACCCCCGGACCCTGCAACGACCCCCGGACCCTGCAACCCCCGGACCCTGCTGCGGCCCCCGGACCCTGCAACAACCCCCGGACCCTGCAACCCCCGGACCCTGCAACAACCACCGGACCCTGCAACAACTACCGGACCCTGCAACTCCCGGACCCTGCAACCCCCGGACCCTGCAACCCCCGGACCCTGCAACAACCACCGAACCCTGCAACCCCCGGACCCCCGGACCCTGCAGCGACGACCCCCGGACCCTGCAACCCCGGACCCTGCGACCCCTGCAACAACGACCCCCGGACGCTGCAGCGAACCCCGGGCCCTGCAGCGAACCCCGGACCCTGCAACACCAGGACCCTGCGGGCCCGGGACTCTGCAACCCCCCAAACCCTGCGACCCCCTAACCCTGCGACCCCCGGACCCTGAAACGACCCCCGGACCCTGCAACGACCCCCGGACCCTGCAACGACCCCCAGACCTTGCAACGACCCCCGGACCCTGCTGCGGCCCCCGGACCCTGCAACCCCTCGGACCCTGCAACAACCACCGAACCCTGAAACCATCGGACCCTGCAACGACCCCCGGACCCTGAAACGAGCCCCGGACCCTGCAACGACCCCCGGACCCTGCGACCCGTGGACCCTGCAACGACGACCCCCGGACCCTGCAATGACCCCCGAACTCTGCAGCGAACCCCGGACCCTGCGACGACCCCCGGACCTTGCAACACCCGGACCCTGCGGCCCCGGGACTCTGCAACCCCCCAAAGCCTGCAACCCCCAAACCCTGCGACCTCCGGACCCTGCAACGACCCCCGGACCCTGCGGCCCCGGGACTCTGCAACCCCCAAACCCTGCAACAACCACCGGACACTTCAACCCCCGGACCCTGCAACCACTCGGACCCTGCAACAACCACGGGACCCTGCAACCTCCGGACCCTGCAACCCCCGGACCCTGCAACGACCCCCGGACCCTGCAACCCCCGGACCCTGCAACGACGACCCCCGGACCCTGCAACGACCCCCGGACCCTGCAACGACCCCCAGACCCTGCAACACCCGGACCCTGCGGCCCCGGGACTCTGCAACCCCCCAAACCCTGCAACCCCCAAACCCTGCGACCTCCGGACCCTGCAACAACCCCCGGACCCTGCGGCC
Source organism: Rhinoderma darwinii (assembly GCF_050947455.1). Lineage (NCBI taxonomy): Eukaryota > Metazoa > Chordata > Amphibia > Anura > Rhinodermatidae > Rhinoderma > Rhinoderma darwinii. Next base: position 3,256 of record NW_027464201.1, on the reverse strand, counting down.
CCGGGACTCTGCAACCCCCAAACCCTGCAACAACCACCGGACCCTGCAACCCCCGGACCCTGCAACCATTCGGACCCTGCAACAACCACGGGACCCTGCAACCTCCGGACCCTGCAACCCCCGGACCCTGCAACGACCCCCGGACCCTGCAACCCCCGGACCCTGCAACACCTGGACCCTGCGGCCCCGGGACTCTGCAACCCCCCAAACCCTGCGACCCCCTAACCCTGCGACCCCCGGACCCTGAAACGACCCCCGGACCCTGCAACGACCCCCGGACCCTGCAACGACCCCCGGACCCTGCAACCCCGGACCCTGCAACGACCCCCGGACCCTGCTGCAGCCCCGGACCCTGTAACAAACACCAGACCCTGCAACGACCCCCGGACCCTGCAACAACCACCGGACCCTGCAACAACCACCGGACCCTGCAACCCCTCGGACCCTGCAACCCCTCGGACCCTGCAACAACAACCACCGAACCCTGCAACCCCGGACACTGCAACCCCCGGACCCTGCAACGACCCCCGGACCCAGCAGCGAACCCCGGACCCTGCAACGACCCCCGGACCTTGCAACACCCGGACCCTGCGGCCCCGGGACTCTGCAACCCCCCCAAACCCTGCAACCCCCAAACCCTGCGACCTCCAGACCCTGCAACGACCCCCGGACCCTGCGGCCCCGGGACTCTGCAACCCCCAAACCCTGCAACAACCACCGGACCCTGCGACCCCCGGACCCTGCAACGACCCCCGGACCCTGCAACCCCCGGACCCTGCAACAACCACCGAACCCTGCAACAACGACCCCCGGACCCTGCAACGACCCCCGGACCCTGCAGCGAACCCCGGACCCTGCAACGACCCCCGGACCCTGCAACACCCGGGCCCTGCGGCCCCGGGACTCTGCAACCCCCCAAACCCTGCGACCACCTAACCCTGCGACCCCCGGACCCTGAAACGACCCCCGGACCCTGCAACGACCCCCAAACCCTGCAACAACCACCGGACCCTGAAACCCTCGGACCCTGCAACGACCCCCGGACCCTGAAACGAGCCCCGGACACTGCAACGACCCCCGGACCCTGCGACCCGTGGACCCTGCAACGACGACCCCCGGACCCTGCAACGACCCCCGAACTCTGCAGCGAACCCCGGACCCTGCGACGACCCCCGGACCTTGCAACACCCGGACCCTGCGGCCCTGGGACTCTGCAACCCCCCAAAGCCTGCAACCCCCAAACCCTGCGACCTCCGGACCCTGCAACGACCCCCGGACCCTGCGGCCCCGGGACTCTGCAACCCCCAAACCCTGCAACAACCACCGGACACTTCAACCCCCGGACCCTGCAACCACTCGGACCCTGCAACAACCACGGGACCCTGCAACCTCCGGACCCTGCAACCCCCGGACCCTGCAACGACCCCCGGACCCTGCAACCCCCGGACCCTGCAACGACGACCCCCGGACCCTGCAACGACCCCCGGACCCTGCAACGACCCCCAGACCCTGCAACACCCGGACCCTGCGGCCCCGGGACTCTGCAACGCCCCAAACCCTGCAACCCCCAAACCCTGCGACCTCCGGACCCTGCAACAACCCCCGGACCCTGCGGCCCCGGGACTCTGCAACCCCCAAACCCTGCAACAACCACCGGACCCTGCAACCCCCGGACCCTGCAACCATTCGGACCCTGCAACAACCACGGGACCCTGCAACCTCCGGACCCTGCAACCCCCGGACCCTGCAACGACCCCCGGACCCTGCAACCCCCGGACCCTGCAACACCTGGACCCTGCGGCCCCGGGACTCTGCAACCCCCCAAACCCTGCGACCCCCTAACCCTGCGACCCCCGGACCCTGAAACGACCCCCGGACCCTGCAACGACCCCCGGACCCTGCAACGACCCCCGGACCCTGCAACCCCGGACCCTGCAACGACCCCCGGACCCTGCTGCAGCCCCGGACCCTGTAACAAACACCAGACCCTGCAACCCCCGGACCCTGCAACCACTCGGACCCTGCAACAACCACGGGACCCTGCAACCTCCGGACCCTGCAACCCCCGGACCCTGCAACGACCCCCGGACCCTGCAACCCCCGGACCCTGCAACGACGACCCCCGGACCCTGCAACGACCCCCGGACCCTGCAACGACCCCCAGACCCTGCAACACCCGGACCCTGCGGCCCCGGGACTCTGCAACCCCCCAAACCCTGCAACCCCCAAACCCTGCGACCTCCGGACCCTGCAACAACCCCGGACCCTGCGGCCCCGGGACTCTGCAACCCCCAAACCCTGCAACAACCACCGGACCCTGCAACCCCCGGACCCTGCAACCATTCGGACCCTGCAACAACCACGGGACCCTGCAACCTCCGGACCCTGCAACCCCCGGACCCTGCAACGACCCCCGGACCCTGCAACCCCCGGACCCTGCAACACCTGGACCCTGCGGCCCCGGGACTCTGCAACCCCCCAAACCCTGCGACCCCCTAACCCTGCGACCCCCGGACCCTGAAACGACCCCCGGACCCTGCAACGACCCCCGGACCCTGCAACGACCCCCGGACCCTGCAACCCCGGACCCTGCAACGACCCCCGGACCCTGCTGCAGCCCCGGACCCTGTAACAAACACCAGACCCTGCAACGACCCCCGGACCCTGCAACAACCACCGGACCCTGCAACAACCACCGGACCCTGCAACCCCTCGGACCCTGCAACCCCTCGGACCCTGCAACAACAACCACCGAACCCTGCAACCCCGGACACTGCAACCCCCGGACCCTGCAACGACCCCCGGACCCAGCAGCGAACCCCGGACCCTGCAACGACCCCCGGACCTTGCAACACCCGGACCCTGCGGCCCCGGGACTCTGCAACCCCCCAAACCCTGCAACCCCCAAACCCTGCGACCTCCAGACCCTGCAACGACCCCCGGACCCTGCGGCCCCGGGACTCTGCAACCCCCAAACCCTGCAACAACCACCGGACCCTGCGACCCCCGGACCCTGCAACGACCCCCGGACCCTGCAACCCCCGGACCCTGCAACAACCACCGAACCCTGCAACAACGACCCCCGGACCCTGCAACGACCCCCGGACCCTGCAGCGAACCCCGGACCCTGCAACGACCCCCGGACCCTGCAACACCCGGGCCCTGCGGCCCCGGGACTCTGCAACCCCCCAAACCCTGCGACCACCTAACCCTGCGACCCCCGGACCCTGAAACGACCCCCGGACCCTGCAACGAC